>NW_028074443.1:772195-1069468 GCF_014824575.4 Sturnira hondurensis | reverse complement strand
TGAGAAATCATAAAGGGTTTCTGAGGCTGGGGCAAGGTATGCCTTCAAGAGGGTGTGTCCACAGTCCCTCCCTTCCTCACCCCTGTTGGTCCTCTAGGTCCTTCTACCCTAAGTAGTTTTAAAACATTTCAATTATCGCAGTGCCCAGGGCAATTTAATGGATTATTTCAAATTCTTATGGGATGGATTTTTACAAATTAAAATACATATCTAAATTAAGATGGACAAAATAAGCTTGCTGATTTCCATTGCTGTCCTCCATTTGTTTATTTGTGATCTTAATGATATACTGGGATACTCATTTTCACTTATTTTTGAGGGGAAGACATTATAGTTAAAACTGCAAACAAGAGAAAAGAAGAGACATTTGCTCCTCTAAGTTGCCCCCATTGGTGTTGGAGCCCAAGACCGCTGTCTGCTGGGGAGATGTCTCTTGGCATCATTGCCACTGCTCTGTGGTGCAGAACTCACATGGGTGTCTCCCAGGGGCCACCCAGCTAAGTCCCCTTGGCCAGCAGTGACCAGCAGCAACACTGGGACAGTGTAGATTTGTCCTAAAATCCTGAGTTCACCACAGTTCTCACACCACAGATGAAGTTAAGGAACCACAGATTTTGAGGGATGAACTTCACCTCTGACTTCCTGGGCTACCCGGGTTAGCCTGCAGCCATGAGGTGTTGGTCTCACACCCAGCACGGGAAGCATGGGGTCTGGTGGTTGTGAGGCAGCCCCTGGGTAGAGAAGAGCAGGGGTAGAGTCCTGATTTTGAACACTCATTCCTCTTTCAGGACATGAAATACAGTGATTTCTTTTCTTCCAAAAAAAAAAAAAAATACGTGGTAGAAGAACACAATGTCTTACCAAGTGATTTTGTAATTTGGAAGATGGAGAGTGCTGACTTATCTGAGTTGAAGCTTGTCATTCATGAGGGTCACAGCAGTTCTCATCTGTAAGTGTGAATAAAACCTGACAAACACTCCCTCAGTCAGATGGTCAAGGGTAACATTTAAAATGCAGTCATTGTAGATATGTATGTGGCATGTGTGTGTGTATGTGTGTGTATAGGTATACATATAGTGTATATTTTGTTAATATGTATTTATATATATACATGCATAAACACACATGCACCTTACACAACATGTACTTTAGATATCTCCATATCTAAATTTAAATGTATATGTGTATGAGTGTATCCCAATGGCCATGGGATTTTATTTTTACTAAAAGTAGGTAGTTGAATAAATTTAAATAAGAATAAAAATGAAGAAGGTTTAGTGTCAGAATGAATTTCTGCTAAATGATAGGTCATTTTTCAATAAGGGGAATTTCGGGAATTCTGTTAACTCTTTTGTGACAAGGTGATTATAATCCTCTCTAGGATAACTTTTTCCAGTGCCTATAATTTATTTTCTGGCACAGCAAAGAGTTCAGTTTATTCCATTAACTATTCATTGGAATAAAAAATTATGGCTGATTCTCACATCATTAACAATATACATTTTCCATACAGTTATAAGCAAACCCCTGTCCTCTAAAATTCCCAGTGTAAAATCTATCAGAATAAAATTAATTTCCCTCAATAAAAAAAAAGCGGTGTATAACCCTTAGTCAAACTACTTTTGAATTCAAATAGAATCTTGCCAAATCCAGAAAACTATATCACAAGCACATTGTCCACCTTGCACGTCAGACGTGTGTGAGCATGCCCCACACAGGAGCAAGAGAAACGGGTTGTTCAAAGTTGCTTCTCCATGTTTCAAAGAGATGATAAAATGGCACCATTTGTCATTTTAACTTCTTTATTTGGAATCTGGTCACACAGGTCAGCAATTTCCTATGTGGCATATCCTACAGTTATTATTCCCATTTCCACATTCTGTGCCATCACAAAATGCACCATACCTAATGCTGTCATCATTGATTCATTAAGAAGCATGTTACATTATACGGATATACCACGTTTTATTTACCCATTCATCAGTTGCTGGACCTGTGAGTTATTTGCACCTTTTCACTTTTATGAAAACTGGACACTAGAGCTATGAACATTTGTCTGCACGTTTCTGTGTGGACATGTGTTTTCACTGCTCACGAGTGTACACTGAGAGGTGGAATTGCTGAATCACATGGTAACATTCTGTTTGAACTTTTGAGGAGGTGCCAGACTATTTGTCAGAGTGGCTTCGCCGTTTCTCATTCCCACCAACAACATATGAGGTTCCCCCTGCCCCACATTCTGTGTCACTTCTCGGACCTTTTCACTCTAGCCATTCCTTTGTGTGTCTGTTCCTATATCATAGTGTTTTTGGTAGGTGTTATTTCTGATGGCCAATGATGTTACTCATTTTTCAATGTAATGTTTTACTTTTAATGGCATTTTGGGAAGAAACAGATGAACAAATCTCTGTGTTTAAGTCATTTTCATATGTCACAGGAAAACATTTCTTCCTTTAAATACTTGAAAACACATAGCAATGCCAATTCTGTAGTTTTCTTCTTCTATATATTTAGCATGTTGTGTACTGGGTTATTAAGGAACAGTAACGCTGTGCCCTGGATTTAGTCTGTAAGATTACTTCTCTCATGGAATTGAGGCCAAAATTCAGTCAAATGACTCCTCAGGGCTGAGCAAAAGGCAGAGCAGAAGTGATCGCCAAAGTCTTTAAAGCTCAATGCTCTTCACATTAGTGGTGCGTGCGTAAGTGCGCTCTACGCGTGGTGAATATCAAACAAAAATGAGAACACTGACATGGACGCATAGCATTGCCTGTGAGATGGGTGGCAAGAAGTTTCAGTGGGCTTTTCCACTTTATCATATTGTAACATTGGGATGTATCACACATATGAAATCATTGTGAATGTTGGATGAGGGTAGTGGGAAGTATGTTGTTCTATCTGTTCTTAGGAATGTATGAGCATTTTTGTGTTTAGAAGCTTTAGCAAGAGAACAGATGCTGTGAATCTGACAAGGAGAGGGAGGGGCCACAGTGACACAGGCAGGTGCATCAGTTCATCATGAAAGGCATTTAGATGTCTCTCCTCCATAAGGTGATTTCAGTAAGCACCATTCCTGTGATATTGGAAAGGAAACCCTTTTCATATAATAAGAAGAGAAAAGAAAAAAATCATGTGAAAGTACTTTTTTTCCAAGTGTTTTGCTGACAGGTTCCCATCTCATGACTTCTTGCTCTTCTGTGGACAGTGGTCCAGGACATCTGTTGAACCAAGTGTTGAGCATTTTGAGGAAAGTGAGATTTGAAATAAATCTGAGCAGCTTTGGGGGGAATAGGGACTGAGGAAACAGGGACCTAAACTGCATTTGTTTTGTTCACATGTCAGTAAGCATGGGATCAATATTTGTGGAATGAATGAAAGATTTCCAGATGTTCTGGGGCACCAGTAAAACCAATTGTGATATTTTACAGAATAGTGATCTGTTACTTATAGGAAGACATTTCTGGAAAAATAGAGTTGAAATTTTGCTGGATGGGAAGGATTACAGGAGGTTGGTGGCAGGGGGTGGGGGCACTGTAGACCTTGTGAAATGTTAGTGATCTGATAGACACTCAAGTCCACTGTGGTAAGGACGGGAGATAAGACTTTGGACAGGGAATAAGTAGAAAAATGAAAGCAGGTGTTGAAAAATGAACAAGGGGCAACTTTGCTGAGGGGACATGGGATGGGGCCACAGCACAGGGTGGAAGGTCAGACTGAATTATTCCCAATGGCAGAGGCGATCCTGGGAATGAGCTTCCATGTGGCAGTGACTGCCCTGGGGAGGAGGTAGAGGCCCTGAGATGAGAAGATGCAGGAACTGGGGGGCCGAGCTATTGACTGCTTGGTCCACGTGGATGGATGTTCGAGCCTCCCCTGCCTGCTCACCTCTTCCTGTTCCCTGCCTTGGGCCCCATTGCACTTTTGTCTCCCTACTAGGACTTTCACAAAGTCGATATTTTTTCTGTGACCCCAGCTTCAGACACTGTTGGGTCAGTGGTCTAACTCTGAACAAGCAGGTAAGAGTGTGGTAGTGAGAGGGGCTGAGGTGGACATCTGGTTTCTGTATTTTGTTTTTTACAGTAAGTGTTCACAGGGCTTACTAGGAAAACTGCCTAAAGTGTTCACTGGGAAAATCAGTCCATTTTTGTGTCTCTGTCTGTATGAGTGGAGTTGCCTTCCCTCCACACTTCTTTAGGGCGTGTAGGTGTGCATATTTGGCAGAAAAACCGAACATTCCATGGAGGTCCATAGTGAGCACTGAACTATCTGTAACCGTGCTGCATAATATAGAACTCACCTCTGCAGGTATGAGGTGAGAATGCAGCTCCACCAAAGCCATGAATGTCAGAGGGGGCATCTCCGCCCTGCCAGGTGCACTGTACACAATACCAGGAAGACTCCCTACATTCCCGTCAAGCATGGGTGGAAGGAAGGCACCAAGTTCCTCTTTCCCAAAGACAGGGAGCCATGCCTGATGACATCCACGAAAATACTCTTTCGGTTCTCAAGGTCAGCCCATGTATTTTTGGTGTAAGCCTTCAGCATGCTGTGCGGGGTTCTGATCAGCCTCTGCAAGTGGAGCTTAGATCAGTTTGAGAAGCTGGGAGCAAGACAGGGTCCCAGTGTGGGGCTGAAGGGGCAGAAACCTGTGTCCCTCAGCAAGCCCTCACTTCCCCTCTTTGTTGTTACTCTCATTCACTCTAAGGCATGAGAGTAACAACATTACTTTCCTTACTGTCCTTACTTTCACCTTTATTATACTCTGAGAGGTAGGTGGCTGCCTGGTTGAGATTCCTTCCACCAATAGCTGAGTGATGCTTTTGCTCAGCAAACAAGAAAGAAAGGCACTAATCCCTAAATGCACCACTTCTCCAGGGTGACTTTCCAGTAGACACACGTGGGTGTCACAATCCGAGTTTGCTTCCCCCCGACATGCACATGGCCCATGGTCCACTGCAGCACTGTCACCCCAAACTCTCCCATTCAGGGTTCACTCGTCCTCAGGGTCTTCTGATTCCCTACTCCTAAAACATGATTAAGCCACTGTCCGTTCTTCATTAATATTTTCTGAAAAATATGCCTGTCCTTGACCTTTCTCAGATATAGAAGGCCTGTCTTGCCTACCGCCTGCAAGGATATAAATCATTCCCTGAAGAGGAAGGTGTGGGCTGCTATCCATGGTCATTAAGGCTAAGCTATGAGATAGGACCCAGAGCCCATCTCCTCAAACTTCATTGGGGAGGGAGTGGGCTCTGGGGGCGGGCACATGATGTCTACGTCTCAGTGAGCCCTCCCGGGTACTGGTCACTCTTGGAAGCGAAGGAAGCATTCAGTAGCAGCTGAACTAACTCCTTCCTTTCCCTCAGCACAAGCCCTGAGATACCTCAAACCCATGCCCCCAACACACTATACATGACAGACAACACTGGTAGTAGAGAACCATTTATTTGGCAAATGAGTATTCTCTCCGAGGAAGGGCTTTCCTGGAAACTCTAGAGATACTTTTTTGGTGTAATGAACAGACATGGATGTCTGAACTTGGTGTCTTGCTCAGTGGTCTGAGCAGCAGGAGGCCCCTGGGCAGGGTCAGGCCTGCAGGTGGGGTTTGGATGATGGGTCATAGTCCCCTGGCAGGGTGGAAATTGAGCGTGCTGATGATATAAGTGCTGATCCTTTAACACCCCAACTTTGTAGGGGTGTCTGCCTCCATTTCTGGTATATATACTTGTGCGGTTCTGGCCAGCAATGACAGCTGCTTGGCGGCAGGGCTGAGGACAGGCTGGAGCCCTGGGGTTGACAGCAGGCCACTGGACAGGTTCCACCTTGGCCCATGGTGCTGTCCTCTGCTGCACTGTCTCAAACCTCATGGCACAGGGTGGCGGTTCCTGAAGGCACGTGGTGTTTCTTGAGTGTCGAGGCCCCAGTCTCTGCTCTGGGAACTTTCCAATGTCTGATATGGCTTTCCGGGTTTCTATCATCCCCATAAAGGCAGCTGTGCTCCTTCTTGGGCCTCTGCTCTGTGCAGGTGACCTGAGGCTGCCCTTCACCTGGGGATTTTCCTGCTTTGTGCTGATGAGCCCAGGTTGAAGCCTTTGGAAGAAACTCTTCATTTTATCAATGAAAAGACTATCAGGATGGCACTGTCTGTTCCGTGAGAGGGTCTGAGGAGACCTCCTCCCAAGGATCTCCTCTACCGCCACCTGGGTAGGTAGTCTCCCTCTTCTAGGTTGGGGTGTCACCAACCCTGCATCTCCTCCACCACTCTCTTGTGATTTGGAGTCATTGGGGCTCAGTTTCTTTAAAGCTGGTGGGAAATTCTTTTCTGGACACAACCTTGAGGTCTGTTCAGGGACCCAAGGCTCCTGCTGTTTCTCCACACTGACTGTTTGGTCCCCCAAATTGACATGTAGTACCTGGGAAGCTCCCATGTCCACACTGGAGACTCCCTGAGCACCAGGCAGGGAGGCTTGGTTAGTCCCATGGAACATGTCAGTGGGTTTGCCTTGGCTCTGTCCATTCTCTCTCTTCTCCAGTTTAGACTTTAAGTCATCATTGTTGAAGTCTGATGACTTAGGGTCTAAGTCAGATCCTAAGTCAGTTGTTCCTGTAGTCTTATCCACATTTATTCTTTGGGAATCTCCTGGCTTTTTGGTTTCCAAGCTCTCACTAGTTTTGTACTGAACTGCCCTAAGCTCCTCAGCCTTGACTATCTCCCTGGACATGTTGTACATGGAAGCAGGTTCTGTTTCTTCCTCTGTATTTCTGCCCAGTTGCATTTCTGTTCTGCCACTAAAATTCATGTTCTTATCCTCTGGTTCATGTGCAGCCCCATCTTGACTTGCAGGCAGCTCTGGTGGGTGAATGTTGGCTGTTGGAAAATATCTCTGACTTGCTTTGCCACTGATGCTATTTGTGACAGGCAGAAGAGTCTGTCTGACATCCCTGATTCTCTGAATCTCTTCTATCAGCCTGTGTTTGAGATCAGAGGGTGATTGTCTCAGGGTGCCCTGTCCTTCCTTGCCCACAATTGATTTGGCAGAAATTGGAGACTTTAGGACACTGGGTGAGTTTTCTGTGCCCACTTTTTCTCTGTGAAGGAGTTTAGAGCTTCTTTTCAAGAGCTTCTTCTCAATGCCCCTAGAATTGGAGTTTACCCTTGAAGTCATGTTAGTTGAGGAGGAAGAGTGGGGATCGAATGATGGGTGGGTTGAAGTATCTTTGAATTTAAAGATCTGTATGGATTCAAGGACCTTGGCAGGAAGGCCCCACAACATCTGTACACGAAGCTTGGTAATATGAGCTTCCAACATCTTCCGTGCACCAGACTCAAGGAAAGAAAGCTCCTGAGACGTATTCAAGCAGTAGTCCCCATCCACTGATGGCGGCAAACTCCTCTGTTTTACTTCATTGTCGGAT
Organism: Sturnira hondurensis; assembly: GCF_014824575.4. Lineage (NCBI taxonomy): Eukaryota > Metazoa > Chordata > Mammalia > Chiroptera > Phyllostomidae > Sturnira > Sturnira hondurensis. The sequence goes on along the minus strand of NW_028074443.1, from coordinate 1,062,052 downwards.
TTTACGGAACGAGTCTCCTCAATGGTGTGCCACGAACCATGCACAGTCCTGGGGAGCTGACCCTCACTGATCTCCTCAAACTTCTTGCTCAGATGTGCTTGCAGGACCTCTCCCAGTTCTCTTGAACTTTCACTGGGCCCTGCCACCACTGAGTTTTCTTCTGACCGACTCGTCGCGGCCAGGTCTTTCTCAGAGTCAGACCCCATGTCCTTGTCTGCAGAGCTCTCTGTGTCACGCAACAAATCTTTTGGATCAGTGTCTTGACTGTGTCCCTTCTCTGTCCCCTCATCCTCCTCTTGCTGAAACATTTCTGGGCTCCACTCATGGAAGCTTCCTGGTTGGCTGCTCTGGCTTTTATAGACATGAGAGTCCATGAGAGGCTGTGAGAGGCCATAGGTGCTCTTTGACTCACATGAGTCTGAGCAGCGATTTCGAGGCCTCATCAGTGACAGAGATTCGTGGATCCTGCGGGGCAGGCCCCACCTGTGTTGGATGAGCCTCTTTCTAAGGTGATGCTCAAATTTCTCTCGAAGTTCACTGCTGAGAGGAAAATCTACAGGAGCGATGGAGATTGAAACATAGACCTTACGGGGCTGCTGCTGAGGAGAGGTGGGAGCTGAAGGACAGAAGTCTTCCCTAGACTTCTGAACAATGGAGGGCAAGCCCCACAAGCTTTCCTGTTTCTTCTGCAACACATTCCACTCTAGGCATTGAATTTCAGGTGAGGTGAGACAGTCTAACTCATTCTGGGGCCCATGGAACTGTACTCCACAGGCCCTATTCTGGGGTATGGGACTGGATGGCAGGATGGGGAGTGGGGGTTGAAGGTGAGCCTGGGGTTGGATCTGAGTGAGAGGTCGGGGCTGGGATTGGGGCAGGGTTTGAGGCAAGGGCTGAGGTTGGACAGCAAGCAAGGATGAAGGTAGAAAATAAGGCAGAATTGGGAATTCTTGGCCTGTGGAAACATTAGAAATGCTATTGAAAATAAATATTGAGGAATAGTCACCCAAGACAGGGACAGCAGAGGCCAAGGACTCACTGTGAAGAGATGGAAGACCCCAGAAAAGCTGGATAAAATTTTGCTTCAAATGGTCCTCCTTGCTTTTAGAATATGAGTCCTGCTGTTTTGAGTCATGCTCACCAGGGCTGAGAAACAGGTGTCCAGGATCGATAACTTTGGCAGCAGTATCTCCCCCGAAAGATGTTTTTGTAGAATGGAGGGCAGGAGACTCTAGATGGCAATTGCATTGTGCCAACTTTGAAGAGAATGAGTTTTGTGGTTGAGGTGGGGAACAGAGCAATGGGAATTTGGATTCCGAGGGAGGAAAAGGCTCTGGAGGCAGAGTCTGACCTGATGGTGAGGGTGACAAAAAATTACCCAAGGCGGGCGATTGGAGAGGCTCAGACAGAGGAGGTGGGATTAGGTCTCCTGGAAGGTCTGCTGAGAAGACAAGAGACTGAGTGAATGATGACTCAGTCACAGGAGCTGTGGAAGCCAGAGAGGACACAGAGGGAGAAGAATCTTCCAGGGCCTCTGGCAATGGCAGCCAACTGAGCTCAGTGATCGTGTCCTTACACACCTCACAGGAGGGGCACAGACATAAACACTGATGATAACAGGTGGTATCCTGATGCTGGCTCAGGGGCCTATAGGAAACAGGAGATAGAGAGTTGTAGCCATGACAACAACAAGGAAAGGAGGACCCATTGTCCTGATGAGGGTGGGGCCACCTGAAGCCTACTGCCCCTTCACCTTGCCCCACATTCGTGACTTCACAATGCACTCAGTAGCACTCACCCCATGGCATTCACTCACATTCCTGTTCCTATGGCAACCCCCTCCTGTGGCTGGGGAAGACTAAAGTATATCCCTGAAATTCCAAAGAACATGCTAAAGAAGGATCAGGGAAAAGGGGAAAACCAGTCACCTTTTCAGGATAGAATTCAGCCTCCTATTCTCCTCTTCTTTCCTGTGGTAATATCTTGACCCTGGGAAACCAAGGGAGTGGGTCACATGTAACAAAGGCCGATGCATATGTATTCCACCGGAGTCCCTTAATGGGAGACCTTTGGGTAGTAGTCTCTGAAAGCCCCAAAAATTGGTAGATGAGGCCAAATGCTCAATGATATTTATAAGGTCCCGTGTGGGTTGCTTCATTTATAAACCACTGTTATATACACTATCTCATTTGATGCTCAAACCCTCTCTGCTTCACAGAGAGGGAGCAGCAGAGCAGGGGATCCAAGAAGTCTCAGGATCTGCCTGTCTTTCCATGAGCCTCCCCTCTGAAGGCTCTGTTTTCTGAGAGAGACTCTATCTGCCAACCAGCAGAGATCATGGACCTGGTACCTCACAGAAAAGATAGAGAGAGGGTCCCCCTCAGGGAGCTCGGGTGGGATGGGCAGCACCTTACCTTTCAGTGTCCCACCTTTCCTTCTCCTCTTGGCTCTGCCCCGATGCTGAGAACAAGAAGAAAAGAGTGAAGGGTTGGAACTCATTTCTCTCACTCCTCTTCCTAGGAAAGTAAGACATTTACTATCCAAAAATAATGTCTCTCTGAGCCAACAAAGCTCATTTTAATTAATAGAACTTTGTGTTCTTTTTTTTTTTTACCAATTTTTCAAGCTTTAAAATGTTTTCAATTTTCATTCTTAGAAAAACTCAAGGATGGGTGTTTATCTATGAGGTCTACACTCAAACTCAGATGTCCTGTACTCACTGGGGGCATATAATCTGAGGCCTACAGCCGCCTCACTGTTCCCTGAGACAAAAACCTGGGACCTGGGATGAAGCTCAGGCTGCATCCTCTGCTCAGAGGCTCTCAGAGGCTCAGCACTGCTCTCCTCATCAGCCCAACAGAAAGACTTGGTCTAGCGATGCCTGACAGGGGAATATGACTCATTTTAAAGTGCTGGTTAACTCCGACATCCTGCAGAGATGCCAGAGCATCCAGAAATTGGGAATCACTGTTTGGGATTTTAGCCAGAAACCTGCCACTACCCCCAGATGGTCTGTGAGCTTCATATGGTAACCTGAGTGCTCCCTTAACCCTAACCCTGCCTGGTCTCTTCCCCTATGAGAGTGATGTTCTAGTCTCTCTTCAGGCATCCCATCTTCAGTGTCTCTCTGACTCAACCAAAGTCACACAGAAATGGAAACAATGGTAAAGAATCTCTGTTGGGGCTCGCTCAGGGCTCCTTACCTTTTGAGTGTGTCCATTTTCCCAGAGGGTTGGGGTTGATGGAATTCCCACCAAGAAACAGAAAAGCAAGAGGAGTAACCACAACATGCCAATGTAAGTTAGGTTGCAGGTCTTATCTAAAGGTTCTGGGAAGAAGCTCAGATAAAGCTCTCGAAGGCTATTCAGAATTATGTCTGGTCCCATTTTCCTAATGGCAAAGCTGATTGATGCAACTGAGCTCTGAGGGCGCAGACTCTGGACTTTATTGCCAGGCCTGCATCACACAGCATTGAGAAGTCATAAAGGGTTTCCAAGATTGGTGGAGTGTACACGTTCAAGAGGGTGTGGACACTTCCCCTCTCCCCACCAGCCCAGCAAATTCCCTTCACCCTTCTTGGGCTTCCAGTTGCTTCTGCCCTATTCTGCTATCCCATTTTCCACTTTTCCTTTTAACCTCTCATATGTTAACTTGCTCATATATTTTCTTAATGAATGTTCTTGTTTCATCTGTAACCCAGCTATTACCTGGGCCCCCTTCAATGTTTGGAGACCTTTATTTTGGTCTCACCTTGTCCACTACCTTGCAAATGTGAAATACTGCCTGGAAATTTTGCTTGTGCCCAGACATTTACACTCAGGATCACATATATCCCCAAATCTAACTTACAGGAACCCAGGTACAGAACTTAAAGTTCCTTTAGACTTAGTTTTGTGAATGTTAAATAACAAATTTTAGTTTTTTCAGTAAGTTATAAATAAAATAAAAGCTTAAAATATCATCCCACATATTTTTACATTTATCTAACCCCCGTGTTTTGTAATGAAACTCTCCCCAGAGCATTTCAGGCAGCCATGGCGGTGGCCAAGGTGGCATTTGGTAGAGTAGGATCCCCATGCAACCAACCGAGGGACCTCACCCCACAGAGTCTGGTTGCAGATCTCACACTGCACTTGGTTGTACTGTCTCCGAGGAGGAGTGTTTTACAAAAGCTCCAGTAGAATAATGTGCCGCTCTTTGGGGAGACCCATTGGAGACCAGTCATTGGTTTAGGGTTCTGATACATTTCCAGTTTTCTAGGGATGGTCCCAGTGCTCTCTCACTCCCTTTCTTGTCACTAGCCCTGGGCTGAGCCACATGGGTGCAGCTGTTGTCAGGATCCCCAAAAGGTATCTGGTTCAAATGAAAGTGATGCCGGCTCTCAGTGCAGTCAGCACCCCTATTGACTTAGTCGTAGACATAACAGTGTACCTTGTACTCATGACGAGTCTCCCTGAGCTCTCACCATCATGGGTCCACTGGACTTCTGTGCCATGTGGCTTCCCAAATGCTGTAGGTGGATTAGTTGGCAAGGAAGGGCAGGTGCTCCCCTTGTGTGCATCCCCTCCACTTACACATGGGCTCCATTGCCTCCTCGGACTTCTCCTGGATTTTTTCCAGGTCTTTCCTCAAAAGTAACCAACATGGAAAATTCTTCCGAGACTATTCTGACCGTAGGAAGTAAAATTCTAAGATGACCCCATGACCTCCAACCCCTTGGTGTACCACCCTTGGGCAGATAAGACCTGCCATTCAGCAGGATCTGACTCCCGTGATTAGGCTCCAGTCCTTGAGTCTGCGTGGAGTTTAACCTGGGTGGGCCTTTGCAGACATTGTCCCTCTGCCTTCACGGGTTGGGCAGCTTCAGGAACTGAATTATACCAATAGCACATGAGTTTGGAAGAGGACCCCAAGCCTCAGATTGGACCCAGCCTGGCTGACTCTATGACTACAGCCTTGTGAGACTTAAGCAGAGAGAGCAGTGAACCGTAGGCCTTGATTCCTGACCAGGGATAATGTGAGATAATATATTTGCGTTGCTTTAAGCCACAAAGTTTGAGATTTGTTATGCCTCAATAGAAAGCTATATCATGTCTAAAATACACTCTCTACCAGCACCCTCTGTTCCTCCTTCTTGTGTTATTTTTCTTCAGAGCATGTTTGCTACCTGAAACCACATTATGCAATCGTTCACTTGCTTAGTCTGTCTGTCCCAGTGGATCACGATCTCCACAAGGGAAGGGACTGTGGCTCCTTTCCTACTGAACTCCCAGCTCCTTGGAGCAGTGCTCGGCACCCAACGGGTGTCAATAAATATTTGTTGAATGAACTCATAAACAAATATACACTGGAGCAAAAATGAGTTTATAGTTGTGAATACTTGAAACAAAAAGTTTATTCTTGAATATTATTTTTTAATTATTGTATTATTTTTCACGCAAGCAATTGTTAATCTACTTTTTCATTCTTAAAAAAACTCAAGGATGGGTGTTTATCTATGAGGTCTACACTCAAACTCAGATGTCCTGTACTCACTGGGGGCATATAATCTGAGGCCTACAGTCGCCTTGCTGTTCCCTGATTTTGAAGATTTGTAAAATTTAGAAAGGCCTGCTTTACTTGTAACATTGCTGAATTTTTAATTTAATTCTAATAGATTTTAGTCAATTCCTCTGAGTTTTATAGTCAGTTCCTCTGATGTAGCTAACCATTTGCAGAGGTATACATATCATTTTATTTCTTTCAATAATTTTTTTTTAATTTTGCATCTTGTCTCGTTAATAAGATCATTAAAGCAATATTACCTATGTAAGCTGTAGGTAAATAATGGTAGGTAACACTTAACACCAGTCAGAATGGCTATCATAAACAAAGAAACAAACAACAAGTGCTGGAGAGGTTGTGGGGAAAAGGGGACCCTAGTTCACTGTTGATGGGATTGCAGACTGGTACAACCACTATGGAAAATAGTATGGAATTTTCTAAGAAAACTAAAAATGAACGTGCCTTTTGACCCAGCAATTCCACTCTTAGAAGTATATCCTAAGAACCCTGAAACACCAATTGAAAACAACCTATGCACCCCGATGTTCATAGCAGCACAATTCACAATAGTCAAGAGTTGGAAGAAACCTAGATGCCCATCGGTAAATGACTGGATCAAAAAACTATGGTACATTTACACAATGGAATTCTATGCTGCAGAAAGGAAGAAGGAACTACTACCCTTTGCAACATCATGGATGGAACTGGAAAGCATTACGCTGAGCGAAATAAGCCAGGCAGTGAAAGACAAATACCATATGATATCACCGTTAACAGGGATCTAAACAAAACAAGCAAGCAAAATATGACCAATAACACTCAAATACGGAACAGGCTGACAGGGTCCAGAGGGGAGAGGGGAGAGAATCATAGGGGAAAAGGGGATGGACTCACATGAACAAGTATAAAGGACACATGGACAATAACTAAGGGTGGGGGGTGGAAATGGGAGGGAGGCGGGGAGCATGGGGTGGGGGGCGGGCAGGGTTGGGAATATAAGACAGAAAGCTGTACTTGAACAAGAATTAATAAAATTATTTTAAAAAATAATGGTAGGTATCATTTATTATTATGTTAGGAATAGCCTTAGTATTACATTATATATATAATGTTAATTATTTAAGTAAAGATTTTTAATGTTGAGAGAATGCCCTTCTATTTCAAATTTTTAGCACCATTATTATTAGGCATTGATCTTAAATTATAAATAGATGTTTGCATTTACTTAAGTATAATTATTTCTTTCTTATTAAGTAATAAATTATTTTTAATTTACTTTATATAAATTTTCTAATATTAACTGATATATGCCCAGGATGTTGTAGGATACCAATTTTATTTTATTTTTTCCATATGTACTCATCCCAGGTGAGATTCTTCCATCTTTTTTTTGACAGATTTTTATATTAAAATGTAATCACAGGACATTGAAGCAAATAGCCTGCACTGCTTCCTATGAAATTGTGAAGGAGGACTATTCTGTATTCCAGGACTTCTTGGAGTTTCAGAATGGGTTTCTATGATTTTATGCAGTGTATTTTTTGGACCATAAGTGCATCTAGGTTTTAGAGGAGAAAAATAGGAAAAAAATTTTGAAGCAAAAAATTTGGTCAAATATTTAATAACATAATATTTCACCAATATAAATGTAAACAGAACTCAACAGCAGCATTAACAACCAGTATTCCTCCCAAATTTGAGGAAAATAAGTTCATATGATAGTCTGAAAATATGGTATTTGCTTATAATTTAAAATTTTTTTTTAAACTTATTTCTTTCTCCTTTATATCATCTGATATTCTTTTTTTCTATTCTATTTTCTATGACATTTATTATGTTTATGTTCTCCCTAGTTTCTGGATTAATTTAAACATTCTACTTCTGTTTTATCATTTTTTTCTGTTTATGTTTTATTACTTCCTTTTCCATATTTTCTCAGGTGACTTTTTGTACTTTTTCCAATACTTGTCTTTTGGTCTGAGTTGGAGAATATAGTGATTTCTTTTTGTTCACTTGTTTCTCTGTGTTTTTTATTAATAAATGTATTGGGGTGATATTGTTTAATAAGATTATACATGTTTCAAGGGCATGATTCTATAATACATCATCTTTTTTTAATGGCATTTTTATTCTTATTTTTTCACATTTTTATTGTTGTTCAAGTATAGTTTTTATAATAAAAGTATTTCAGAACATAAATTTGTCCTGTCAACAATCATATTGATTTGCAATGTTAATATTCCCATCAATTATTTATTTATTTATTTGTTTGTTTGTTTGTTTTTAATAAATAAATTTTTTAAAGATTTTATCCATTTATCCTTAGAGGGGAAGGGAAGGAGAGAAGGAGAGAAACACCAATGTATGGTTGCCTCTCGTGAGTCCCCCGCTGGGAACCTGCCTGCAACCCAGGCATGTGCCCCTACCAGGAACTGAACCGTGATTGTGTGGCTCGCAGGCCCAAGCTCAATCCACTGAGCTACACCAGCCAGGGCAATTTAGTTGCTGTTCAAGTACAGTTTTCTGCCTTCCCCCCAACCATCACCCCAGGCCTCTCTGCCTCCCTCCCCTGTTTTCAACCCACCCCCCCTTGTTATTGTCCTTTACATTGGTTCCTATAAACCCTTCCCCTTTTCCCTTGAAATTCCCTCCCCTCTCCTGTCTGGTCACTGTCAGCCTGTTCTCTATTTCAGTGTCTTTGGTTATACTTTGCTTGCTTGTTCGTTTTGTTGATTAGGTTCCTGTTAATGGTGAGATCACATGGTATTTGTCTTTCACCCCCTGGCTTATTTCACTTAGCATAATGTTCTCCAGTTCCATCCATGCTGTCACAAAAGGGAAGGAGCTTCTTTCTTTCTGCTGCATAGAATTTCATTGTGTAAATGTACCATAGTTTTTTGATCCATTCATTTACTGATTGATTATTTTCTAAATAATCTTCCTTCATTATCTCCTAGAGGTTACTTAGGACACTGTTCAATAATATCTTTTAAGTTGGTATAAAACAATTTTTTCTTTTGTTTTATATATGAGGTCTGTCCATAAACTATCCAGCTATGTACTATAAAAAATAGAGAAATTTATTAAAGAAAATACAAGATACAACAAACATTCATTGTACATAAGACAGTGATGTGTCAGTCTCCTTCTAAGTAGGCACCTTGGGACTTCACACAGTTCTTCCAATTGCCATCAGTTGCCATGTCGTGTTTTCCTGAATCTTATCAATGGTCCAAAATCTCTTCCCTTTCAAGGGTGATTTTAGTTTTGGGAAAAGCCAGAAGTCACAGGGCACCAAATCTGAGTTGTAAGGGGACTGAGTCACCTGGGTGACTTCATATTTCACCAAAAACTCTGCATAAAGCAATGTGTGAGTGAGTGTATTATTGTGATGAAACTGCCAATCACCAGTAGCCCATAGCTGTGGCCTTCTGAATCATCCGATAGTTTCTGAAGAGGAATGTTCAAGCTTAATGCAAAATGTGATACCAATCCATTGCTTTACTCCACAGGTGGCCAGCACAAGGCCTGTGGGCCAAATCTGGTCCTCCACCTTGTTTTATCCAAGCGGCACCTTGTTTCTACACTACGGCAGCACTGAGCTCTCACTTAACTGTTAAGGAGTAGTCCTAAAATTACATTGGTCCCTTTGAAGGCAACCGCTAGGCTGATGCGGCCCCTGGTCAAAATGAGTCTGACACCCCTGTTCTACTCGGTTGTTTTGACAGCCACATAGTACACATATTCACTCACCCGGTGTCTAGGACCCCACTGATTAGTACAGTGAAGTCATCATTGTTCATGCACTCATGTTCCAGTCCACTCTCCTTGGCTACCAAGTGACATCAATGTCATGCAAACTGTTCTCATTATATTAACAATGGTTAGACTTTTTCTGGATAGACCTCATATGTATAACTAACCTAGATCTTTTTTGGTTGTGATATGAGAATATGGATAAACTATTTGGGGATAAATCTTTAAATATATCTTATATAATTACTTTTGTAGATGAGGCATGAATATTTCCAAAGAAGGGGTTTTTCTGCAAGTGAACACTTCAATATACTCTATTATTCAGATACCCTGATATTCTATATTTTATGACTTACCATGAGCTGGTATTATTTTAAAATTTCAGTGTTTGATTTCTATTTCTATTTATACTTAAAGATTAAATACTTCAAGTTTTAATACTTGCTTAAAGTTTCAGTACTACTGTATCTGTTATTAATTCTGACTTATTCAATATAAACAAAACAATACTTTTATCCTAGTTTAAGCTTTTCTGCTTTAATCTTAGCTTAATAATAGTATATGTATGTTTTCTTAAACATGTTTTTTCATCTGTTAATGAAAAACTGTCCTGTCCCATCCTGAGTGTCCCTCTGTATGCAACCAATTATTGAATGTGGCTTTAAAGCCACTTTTACCTATCTAGATGGTGTCTAATGTTTCTCAGCCCAGTTACAGTACATTTTACTGCTATCATTTAAAAATTACTTCATACCATCTCACCAGAAAATGCTTTATTTGCTTTTATTACAGGGGTTTGGAAGATAAACAGTTGGTCTAAATAATCATAAATCTCTAATAATCTAATATTAAATTATTGTCTTTACTGAAGTATTAGGAATGTTGTCCTTTTGTTATTTTAACTTCAGATTACTTTTTAACTTATAAATCACATGAACTTTTACATAATTAATTTTTTATTTTTATGTATTTAATTATAGGGATAATATTTATGAGCTTTAGATTTTCATGTACAATTTTAATATTTTGGAATTAAAAACATTTTTACTGCCACTCAGATCAGCATGTCTGGATCACTTTAGCCCCTTCACTGCCAAACCTGAGGGCAGAGTCTGCGGCAGTTTCTCTGCCTCTCTTTGTCCGTGGTGACCAAGGTCTGAATCTGGCTGCTGCTTTGGACTCTGAACTTCACATGATCCTTTTTTTTCTTCATCTTGACAGATTTAGCATTCCTTCTCCCAGCTGTGAGCAGGAAGTTTTGTAAGGCATGTCTATGAGGGGGAAAAGAGAATTTTATCTTCTTATGAATTATTTATATTTATATTCAATTCTTACTACCAGCTCTTTGCTACCACAATTTCCCAGTCTTCAGTGATTGCTTAGTTCTGTTTTCTTACTTGGTTAAAAAATGCATAAGCAATTTTAAATAGAATAAATTCATTGGTAGTATATCTGAAGTTATCTTTTTAATCTGAAATTATCATCTGGGCTGGGTATATGATACTTCTGGCATGGTCATTTTCTCTCAGATCCTGGTAGGAGCATTTCTTTGTCATTATTTTATTGCTGAAATGAAAATATGATGTTTTTTCTACTAGGAATGAGTGTCTTAAATTTGTATGACATTTTCATTAAATCCTGTGTTGGAATTAATCTCCATATATTTTCCTTAGTTATTGTGATTCCTTTCAACTTTCAATTTGAGATATGTTTTTCTCCAATTAGGAATTTTCTTTATTAGATGTTTTTATTGCTTACTTCCTAAGGAGAATACCTGTTATTTGTAGATTGACTTCAGCCTTTATCAATCTGCATTAATATCTTCTGCCACTGAATGTGCTCTTTCATCTCATCTCCTTCAGTCTTCATTGATTGTTTCCCTGTCAGGTCATTTATGCTTTCAATACTGATTTTATTTGTTACTGTAACTTAGTTTTATTACCCTCTTGCTACTTTGGTTTCCTCTTATTTAACACAATAACTGTTTATAATCTTGTTTGTATCTAAAGCAGATACTTTCTATCTTTCTTGAATATCAGCATATTTTTGTGGGGGTAGTTTCTTCCTAGCACTTTGGTTTGTTTCTTTTGCATGCTGATTTTTTAACACACATTATTGTATTCTAATTGTTTGAGGAGGACAGTTTCTGAGGATTTATATCAACTTCTTCACAATTGGCCTGATTGTTGTCTCCCAGACCTGGAACTGGAGCTAGAGCTGGGCTGTTATGTGATGACCCTCATAGAGTGCCTGTATAGCAAGTTCTCAGCAAACTCAGAGGCCTTCTTCTAGGTATGCACTGATTCAGTTCTTCAGACCATAGAAAGGACATTCCATACTCGCTGTAGTCCAATGGTTTATTTCAGTGGTTACTGGATTCTAAGGCTCTCAACAGTGAAAAACAAGGCTACCTGAAAATTTCTTTTTAGCTTTTAAATAAGTTTTATCTTACAAATGAAAAGTCACATTCATAACAACACAAGTGCTGGGAGCAACCTAAGTGCCCATCACTAAATGAGTGGCTAAAAAAACTATGATACATTTACACAATGGAATTCTATGCAGCAGAAAGAAAGGAGGAGCTCCTGCCCTTTGCAACAGCATAGATGGAACTGGAAAGCATTATGCTGAGTGAAATAAGCCAGGCAGTGAGGCACAAATACCACATGATCTCACCTTTAACTGGAACCTAATCAACAAAATGAACAAGCAAGCAAAATATAACCAGAGACAATGAAATTAAGAACAATCTGACAGTAATAAGAGGGGAGGTGGGAGGTGATAATGCGGAAAGGGAAGAGGGTTTTTCAGGAACAACTATAAAGGAACACATGGACAAAACCAAGGGGGTGGGATGGAAGCAGGGGAGGGAGGTAGAGATGGCTGTTGGGAGGAGTGGTGAGGGGTAAATGCAGACAACTGTAACTGAACAACAAAAAATTTAAAAACAAATCCAAGAGGCATTTTTCCAAGATACAAACAAAAGGAAGTAAAGAGACATGGATGAAAAAGATACCAAGAGGCTTAAAGATAACTTAAAATTTCTTTAAAATTGTGGGCAATATGCATGTCCACAACTACAAAAATGCTAGGATAATGAAAAGAGCAAAATGTACACAATTTCCTGACTATTTGTTCAAAGTTTTCTCTATCTTCCACATTGTTTATGCTTTAAATGCTCCAAGGAAAAATCTGATGCAAAAATTTCAAGGAATTATAGATGTCACTTTTAAATCAATAATTCACAGGCAGAGTTTAAAGTTATATGTAATTGTCTGTTTCAGCACTGAGAGCTAGCCTAACAGCTCATGGTTCTAGACTCACATATTCAAGACTTACAGTGTCTTGAGCACCTACCTAACCTCAGATTTCTTTCCTGAACTCCAGGACAACCACCACAGAAACATGTGAAGGAGTTCTTATGCTCTTCTCCTTACCTTGCTTTATGTATAGTTCTGAGATCACTCAGTCAGCATAGTGGTGTTAGTAGCAGTGAAGAAGTCATGTTTGCCATGACAATTGTTATTGTTGTTGTCATTCAGACTTTAGGGAGGGCATCTACAATTTGGTACCTATAGTGCCTTCAGAGTTCCTATGGGGCTTGGTAACAATCATTGAGTAAATTAGGAACCACCCACAGGACAGGGGCGAAAAACCCCTTGTTGGGTTTCCATGTGATGGCTGCTTCTTTCTTCTTTGACCTTTTCCCAACACTTGATGACTATTTCAAGATCCTAACCCTTTTCTGTCAATATGAATGTGCATCTCAAGCATAAAGGCCTATTTTGGGATGGAAAAAATTATGCCTTTATCCTACTAAAGCTCCAGTCCTGACAACTTTACAGCATGTCCAGTAGAGCCTAAAATTCCTTCTAATGAGGGATGATTCTGGTATTCCTGGAGGCTCATCTACCTGAGGTTTCCATTCAGAAATGTTTGTGCCTGGTTCTCAAGAACAGGAGTTGAGAGTATTTCTCCTAGGACTTTGCATTTTCTGCAGAACACCCCAGTGTAGACAGGCTGCAGAAGTGTCCCTCCCCCCGTCTTCACGTGGACAACTGGTAGGCCATCATAGCACCATTGCATGCAGAATCTGGCAAAGGCAGTGCTTTTTCACTTGTGTGCTACTTGTGACAATTATTATTTTTTTTGGCATTTGGATTGCAAAATGTGTATCAGTTCATAAAGCAGTCCACAGAACTAAAATTCCAAATAGAATGCTTTGCTAAGCTCTAAGTGCCCAAAGGGATTTAGGCAAATAAAAAATATGGAGAAGGCCTCAGAAAATAGCTAATTATAATCCTGTTACTTTTCTGCTTTTTTCTCCCTGTCCTTGCTTAGAAAATTGGATCAAATATTATTAAAACATTTTTCTTTTAATTGTATTTTATTGATTATGCTATTATGCTTTCCCAATTTTTGCCCCTTTGCCCCATTCTACCCAGTACCCCCACACCCTCAGGCAATCTCCACACTATTGTTCATGTCCATGGGTAATGCATAGATTCTTTAGCTACTCCACTTCCTATACTGTACTTTACATCCCCATAGCTATTCTGTAACTACCTATTTGTACTTCTTAATCCCCTCACCTCTTCACCCATTCCCACACACCACCCTCCCATCTGGCAGCCATCAAGACTCTCTCTGTACCCATGATTCAGTCTCTGTTCTATTTGTTTGCTAAGTGTATTTTTTTTAGATTCAATTGTTGAATGATATCTAATTTTTGCCATTTTATTGGTCATACTTTTGATCTTCTTTTTCCTTAAAAAAAAACCCTTTAACATTTCATATAATAATGGTTTGGTGATGATGAACTCCTTTAGTTTTCTTTTGTCTGTGAAGCTCTTCATCTGCCTTTCAATTCTAAATGAAAGCTTTGCTAGGTAGAGCAATCTTGGCTGTAGGTCTCAGCTTTTTATGACCTTGAATATTTCTTGCCAGTCCTTTCTAGCCTGCAAAGTTTCTTTTGAGAAATCAGCTGACAGTCTTATGGGAACTCCCCTATAGGTAACAACTAACTTCTTTCCTCTTGCTGCTTTTAAGATTCTCTCTTTATCTTTAACCTTTGGCACTTTAAGTATGATATGTCTTAGAGCGGGCCTCTTTGCATCCACCTTGTTTGGGACTCTGTGAGTCCTGGACTTGTATGTCTATTTCCTTCACCAGATTAGAGAAGTTTTCTTTCATTATTCTTTCAAATAGGTTTCCAGTTTCTTGCTCTTTCTTTTCTGTTTGGCGCCTCTTTGATGCTGATGTTGGAATGCTTGAAATTGTCCCAGAGGCTGCTCACACAGTCCTTGTTATTTGGATTCTTGTTCCTTCTTGTTTTGATTGGTCATTTTTTTGGTTTCCTTGGGTTCCAAATCATTGATTTCATTCTCAGCTGCATCCAGTGTACTGTAGTTTTCTGTTGTTTCCCTGTAAATTGCTCTTTATTTCAGTTAGTGTATCCTTCATTTCTGACTGGATCTTTTTTAAAAATATATATTTATTTTTAGACAGAGGGGAAGAGAAGGAGAGAGGGAGACAAACATCAATGTATGGTTGCCTTTCGTGCCTCCCCTGCTGGGAACCAGCCTGCAACCCATGCATGTGCCCTGACTGGGAATCGAACCGCGACCCTTTGGTTCACAGGCCCACACTCAATCCACTGAGCTACACCAGCCAGGGCCTGACTGGATCTTTTTCACGCTGTTGAGGTCCTCACGAAGTTCCTTGAGCATCCTTATAACCAATGTTTTGAACTCTGCATCTGATAGATTTCTTATCTCCATTTTTGTTTAGTTCTTTTTATTTCATTTAGGCCATATTTATTTGTCTCCTCATTTGGGTAGCCTTCCTGTGTTTGTTTTTATGTATAGGTTGAGTTGCTATGACTCTGTGTATTGGTTATGGCCTAATGTAGTAGGTGTCCTGTAGGATCCAGTGGCACATCTTCCCTTATCCCCCAAGCTGGGTGTTTGGCATGTGCCTTTTGTGTGGGCTAAGTACACTCTCCTCTTTTAGTTGAGTCTTTGTTGCTGTTGGCAGTTTAATGGGAATGATTTACCCATGCCATTCAGCTGCAAGGACTGGCTGTGACCACTGACTACTGACTTGCACTATCCATGGAGGGTCATCTGTTCAGGGGCAGGGCGGTGGTGCTCCAATATGGTCTGTAGCTGTCTGCAGGGTGCACAGGCTCTGAGGTTTCCAGGGTGGTGCAGGCCATCGTCAGCCCCAAGTTGTGTTCTGCCTGGGGCCACCCTGCATGAGCTATAAAGCAATCTGAGATGCTGCTATTTGTGCTGGGCTTAGAGATTCCCAGGCAAAGCTGAACTGTGAGTTTAGGCTGGCTGTTCCTACTACCAGGCTAGGGGCTCACTGAGGCCAGCTGTTGCTTGTTTGATAGGATTTAGGAAGTTGTGAAGCATGAGCCATTCACATGGAAAAGCAGTTTGAGTATTCCTGTAATTTGGGAGCGGCGGAGTCTCTTGGGATCTCCAAGGTGGACTAGCCAGGTTAATGGAGACTCAGCTTGCCGACTTTCTGAGGAGAGGGTTTAGAGAATGAACAACGGCCTCTGCTCACCTTGATTCCAGACACTTCAGTTTCCCCCTGTATACCGCTGGTACCTTTCAAGCTGCTGGGACTCAGGGGGAGTGAGTATGAGTAGGTGATTCCTTGTGGGTTCTTTAAGAGGAACTGCTTGGGGCTCCAGCAGTTTCTTCCACCAATTCAATTCCTGCTAGTTTTTCCAGCCAGAAGTTGTGGGAACTTATCTTCCTGGCACTGATCATCCTGGCACTGGAACCCTGGTGTGGGCCTGGGACTCCTCACTCTTGAGATATACCTCCCAAATTTTAATCCGCCACACGCGGGTGAGGGACCAGCCTATTCTGCCTCTGCACCCCACCTCCTGCCAGTCTGGATGGATGTGGTTTCTTTAACTCCATGGTTGTCAGACTTCCATTCAGCTTGGCTTCTGATGGTTCTGAGTGATGGTTGTTCTACATTTTAGTTATGTTTTTGATGTGGTTGTGCAAAGAAGTGAGCCACGTCTGCCTACGCCATCATGTTGACCAGAAGTAACAATATTACATTTGATTTTGTGTTCATCATTGGATTTTTGAGTGATCTTGAATAAAATACATACCTTTCAGAGAAATGATATGAACAGAAAAAGAAATGCAATTGGCAGGCCATGTTGTTGTATCAAAAGGTAAATGTTTGGCTCTAAGAAGAAAATGGGAGAGAGGTCAAATGTTAAAGTTGTATGCTTTTCTAGTGTTGTTCTAATTCTATCCTACTGTTAGACCTCTGCGATATTAGTCGACTATCAACAGTTAACAAATACTGAACTCAGATCATCCGGACTTGAGACATCAGGCGGTGCTGGGCAGATGTGTCATGCTGTTAGCAGATGACCCAAGAGGGCAGTTGTCTGCTGGTACCTTTGGTGGTATGGTGCTTTACTAAATTGCTGTATCTACTTGTAGTCCAGTAAAATGAATTACTTTTGCCGGTATTGAAATGAAAGCCATAGAAACAAGATCACTGAACTTAGCTGCTTTGAAAGCACATCATGATTAAGGAGAGGGTTGTAAATTTGAGCCCTGAGATCCAGGATGGCCATTGCCACTGGTCTGTTCCAGCTGATTGAAATGTATAATAATATCAAATGTATTGTTTATAACAAGATTAAGCATAAGGGACAGGAGATAATACCAGTAGCTTTCAATGAAGGCCAGACTCTGTTGGTTCAGGTAATACAAATGCGGCTCCTGATTCAGGTGACTGCCTTGGACCCCATGAACTCACTGTTACGGTGAGTGTTGTGATGGATGTGTGCCTAGGTGCTATTTTAACAAGGAAACATTCAGACAGGGAAAAGCCTCATAAAGATACATTTCTATAAATGGTGCTACTCAAGTGGATCGGCTCACTTAGGACAATAAAACTATAATTTATTTGAAAATGATAATGACAAAAATATATACATTTATTAATACATTGTCAGGGCCCTGGCTGGTGTAGCTCAGTGGATTGAGCACGGGGCTGCGGACCACACGATGGCGGTTCGATTCCCAGTCAGGGCACATGCCTGGGTTGCAGGCCAGTTCCCAGCAGGGGACTCACGAGAGGCAACCATACATTGATATTTCTCTTCTTCTCTCCTTCCTTCCTGCTCTAAAGATAAATAAATAAAATCTTAAAAACATGCATTGTCAGGGATAATCAACAAAAGAAAGGAAAACCGGGGAGATATAGTATGTAAGGTCCTGTCACTACCCATAAAGAGGTGATGTTTGAGATTATTAAACCTCTGGTTACTTGTCACCAATGATATTTAATATTTAACAGAAGCTCTAATTCAGCAGGAGCTGTTATTTATCAGGTCTTATTATGTGCCAGGTGCTGTTTAGAGAAATTAACTCATTTAATTGTCACAGCAAACCATGAGACAGCTTCTATTACATTCATTTTTCAAATGGGGAAACGGAGGCACTACTAGCTTAAATAGCTTCTCTGAGGCCACACACATGGAAGATGGCAGAGCTGGGAATCGAAACCAGGGAGTCTGTTGGTACAGACTCTTTCCTCAACCCTTGGGTCATATGATGTATTGCTTTTCAAGTTCATTTTCTGGTTTATGTTCTGGCATGTTCCAGGTCTCTCTGTCTCTTCTGGGATGTCAGCTTCTTGCTTTGAGACCCTTCTTTGTTCTCCCCCAGAAGGTCTTTTCTTTTTGACTTTCCAACGGCTCTAAGTACAGTCTTTATTTAAGGAGGCTTTATTGGTGATGTTGGTGGGTGGGTTTTCTTCCTTTTAATAAATTCTGCCAAATAAGGAATGCTTCCTAAATTGGTTAATAATAATGTCTGTGGGGGGAGCAGCTCTCTGTCCTCCCAATCTGATTAGAATTTGTTGGAGACATTAGAAAATTTGAGACATTTTCCCAGCACGTTTTCTTCTTTGTATTCTCTGATGATAGGAGGGCATTGGAAACTTGTTTTGGTGGGATGAGAAAATTCCTGTAGGGATTGTGAGGTAAAAATACAACCCAGCTGTTACCCGGGATCATGATCCTGGCCCTGTGACATCACTGGAACATAAAGGTGTATTCTATAGCTAACCCCTCCCAAAATGACAGCAGGACCTCTGAGGGAAGACTACAGAGGAACTGCTTATTTGTGCCCGCAGATGAGTTGCTTAGCTGTGGTCAGCTACTCGGGTATTGCCCCTTCTTTCTCTTGTTCTCCAACTTCCATTACTCCCTGTTCTTTACCTGTAGAGTTTCTTGGAATGTTCTCATCCATCACGAAAATGCCCATGTTCAGGCCACGACACTGCCTCTCAGTGTTCCCAGACTTTTTCTTTTCAAGATGCCAGCAGTGTGCTAGGTTCTATTCAGAGGTAAAAAGGGGGCTCTCTTTTCCCTTTGTACCACTTATCTCCTCATCTGTGCCCTCCTGGTCCCTAGAGACCCAAATATGTTTTTTATTAAAGAGCTTTAAAAACTTATGCATTTCAGCACTTAGTAATATTTGTCAAGATCTGACCAGAGGGCCAAAGAGGGAACAGATAACAAAAGCCCTAGCCATTCTCTCATTTCTTTTTCTGGGCCTTTCCTCTCCTTTCATTCCTGTTACAAAACACAAGCTGCCAGGCATATGAAAAGAGGTAAAAAGATGCCGTGGGGTTGCTGGAAGAGGGATGTAATCTAATACACCCAGCATCCAGCCAGAAATGTCTGTATGTATCATTCAGGGTTTCCCCAGAAACAGTAGCTGGAAATAGAGTTTTTAACCACTTCACTTCATGCCCAATATCCGATGGACTACGTCATGAGAGAACAAATTTCCCAAGGGTGGAAAGAAAGAGGGAAAGATATGAGTCTTTATTTATGACCATCTGCAGTAAATGATGCTAGAGATGATTTTTGAAAACTGGCTAAAATTTAGCTAGATAGAGGACTTATAAATGGAAACACAGAAATATGCTTTTTCTTCTTTTCTCCTCTTTCTTCTCTTATTTCTTTTCCTTTCTATCTTTTATTGATCTTTTTACTACTAAAGTGAAAGCCTAATACTCATGCTAGACATAACAAAACAAAGTAGTGTTTCCCAAGACATAAAGTTTTCCCTTTTGTACAGAAATCCAGCACTGTGTAGCATCTTCCTCAAATTTCTAATTATTATTAATAATTTATACAAAATTCTCATAAATCAAATAAAAATAATTTAATGGTTCAGGAAAAATTCTATTGTGGTGTTGTTTTTATTTTTGCCACACACTTTATGTGGAAAGATGTCAAACCAAGAAAAGTTGGAAGAACAATGCAAAGAACACTCATATAGCATCCTTTGCCTAGACTCATTTGCCTGTTCTCAGCCACATTTTCTTTCTGTCTACCTAAATACACACATAAATACACATGCACACACCTGTGTGTATCTCTCTATATCGCTATATCTATGTAAGCTGTCTGAACCATTTGTCAGTAAATTGCAGATCTTTTGATTCTTCAAATATTCTTCTGCACTGATGCTTCTATATTCTTCTGCATATAACTTCTAAGGCAATTCTCCTACGTGCTATCATCACTCTCAGGCAATTTTATATCAGAGCAATAATACTCCATGTAAAGTTTCTTCCTACTTAAATTTCTTCAGTTGTCCCAACAATGTTTTTTTTCCTACTTGACCCAGTGTTCAGTTACATATTGCAGTTAGTTGTCATATCTCTTTTCTCCATTAATCCAAAATAGTCATCTCCTTTTCTAGTCTTTAATGACACTGAAAAGTTTGACCCATCCAGGCCAGCTGTTCTGAAACACGTTCCATCTTCACATTGTGATTAGAGTCAGAATTTGTTAAGAACAGGACATAGGTGATGTGGCATTCTGTGGAGTTTCTCCTTTCACTTCATTTGTTTCCACTTCTCATTTGTTGGTTGTTGTATCCCCCGTGTCTGGGATGGTGCAAAAGCACATTTTAAGTCAGAGACTTTGATTCAGCTTTTGTGTCTCTGATACTGAAATGAGAGATATGACCTAAAGTCCAAGATCATTTCTTTAAGAATTATTTTTCAAAGTATAAGCAGAAAAGAAACTGAGATATGTCTTTTTACTGACTTACAATTTAGGGAAATCAAATAACTAAACCGTAAAGATCAGAGGGAGTATGGGAGAACAAAATAAGCACCATTTGGAAGAGGTGATTCTGCTGGGACTTAGTAATTATTTCATCTTGGATGACTAGTTTTGGTTTAATTTTCTCATCCATATACAGTGGAATCATCATGGGATTATTAAAACGGTCAAATGAGATAAATATGAGAAAATGGTTCATGGACTTTAAAGCAATGTACAGTTGAAGTGTGACTCTGTCTTTATGCCCATTTGATGAAAAATGTCTCCATAACCGTTCATGAAAATAACCGTTCATGTTTGGCAGTTGATCACAAGCACACACACTGTCTAGAGGACCGTGCAAACATTTATTATTATTTATTTCTGACTGATGTGAAATCAAAGACTTCCTATTGTCCTCGGCAGACCCCACACTCCCACCACCCTTCTTGTGGGTTTTCATTCTTTAAAGTTGTATCAGCAACTTTGACTTCATCAGCACGTTATATCCTTGTCCTTCAGAGTCAAATGCCATAACACAAAGTATTCTCTTCCTACTATGTCAATACAGACAGTTCTCACAGTATAACTCTGATATGCTAGTATGCTGCATAGCAGACTCCTCCCACCAGAGGAAGAGGTGGAGAGGGACAAACCTGAGAGCCTTGCCCTGGTATATATGGTGTTATTATTAATAATAGTGAAGTAAGCAGGTAATGTGTCAAGGCATTCCAACTAGAGTCATGCTTTGCTTCTGGTTGTGACAAACAAAGCATGAATACGTAAACTTGCTGCCATTGATATTTTTCTTGCACTTAGTGTTGAAATACCACTTTTCTCACCTTTTAGAAAGCAATTTTCAGAAATTGCTGATTATAAGTTGTTCCAGAGTAAAGCAGAGAAGAGATGGAGTTACAGGAAGTCATGTCAGCACAACCTGAACTAAAAACAGACACAGAAGACATGGAAATTTAGTTAAGTGCTTTGTTAGGCTAAACTGTGTAGCTACCAAATGTCTTTAGAGGTTGGAATTCCAAGGGAAGAGGCAAAAGTCACATTGATTTAAATAAAGTTTAGCTAATTAGAAATGAGGAGTTACATAATTATGAAATCAGCTGTTTCAGTATTCTGCCAACGGGAATGCTATCTGCCTAGAGTGAATTCCCTAATGTTCATTCTAACTTTAATGACTCGAGTAATGGTTTTTATACTTCTCAGATAATTGAAGAGCAATATGAAAATCATCACATGTTATTGTGTATTCAAAACTGTCAAATACATTGTTCCTACTAGGCTGTTTCTATGCAAATTCACTTTTTACAACCCTACTAGGAGCTCAGTTCTTTCTGCTACTAAAGGAAATGTACAATGTATACAGTACACCAAAAAAAAAAAGAAAAAGAAATGGAGGAGGTAAAAGTATTGGAAGTACCTTTTAAAAT
This sequence comes from Sturnira hondurensis, assembly GCF_014824575.4. NCBI lineage: Eukaryota > Metazoa > Chordata > Mammalia > Chiroptera > Phyllostomidae > Sturnira > Sturnira hondurensis. The sequence goes on along the minus strand of NW_028074443.1, from coordinate 1,040,191 downwards.
ATGTAAAAATGTATTAGAAACTGAAATTGAGCAATGAATACACTAAATATTACAATATCAGAAAAATGTCTTATGTCATCTTCAACTCAGAAAAGTTTGTGTCATCAAATCAAGAAACAATTCCGGTCAACTAATAAAGAGGGCCTGACGTTCTTCCTCTGTTAACCATAGTCCCTCACAGGTTTGTCCAATTGACTTCTTTCCCACTTACACTCACTATATTTTTGGCATCTTTTATTAATCTACACCCTTTCATTGCATTTTCTATTTCAGTCCAAATGAACTATTTGCTATTGTTCACCAAAAAAAGAAAGCTTAGGTTTTTTCAGCATCTATGCCACATTATCCTTTATTTACGAAGCTTCCTTACTCCTGACTTCAGTTCTCTGGTACTTTAATTGTGCCTCCCACAGGGAGCATAGTATAGCAGATGAAGTGATTTACTACCATGATCCAGATCTGTCTCCTCCCCATCCTCCCAAGGAGCTCTCATTTGCTCAGCTGCTGGGTGTATTGGCTAAAAACTGCTCACTGGTAAGTCCCTCTGGGATTTCTCTTCTGTTTCAGTAACCCCCATAACTCTTAAAGGCTGGGCTGCTTGCGGGAGAGGTCAGCCTACACCAATGACAGGCTAAAATAGAGGTACAGGCAAGGCTTCCTTGCCTCGATTTAGAACAGTTGAAAGTGTCTATTCTAGCTCCAGAGCTCCCTGAGAAAGTGGATGAGGTCTCTGTGGCCATTGCATTATAGTCCAGCTTCTTTCTCTACTCAGTCTTGCTTCCCTCATTTCCTTGGAGAGAGTGTTTCGGACAAAACTCCCCAGAAACTACATGCATGCAAACCTGTTTCAGAGCTGGTTTCCTGGGGGAACTTAACATGACATTTGGCAGCACAAGTGGTTTGAGGAAGCACACTCCGAAATCACACCTTGGCTGGATTGCCCACTTGTTGGCTGGAAGTGAGAATCATATTACCTGTGCGTGCTGTACTCGAGCAATTGCTTATTTTTTATCAGTTCAAAGAGCTTTGAGTATAAGAGGATGCAATGGTAGGTGAAATATATTACTTTTAAGAGGTTTGGGATCAGAAGTATTTCTAAGAACTCTGAAGGTAGATGGCTGTTGCTGAAGGCAATCAAGCATTGGAGAAAGTTAATGAATGTCTGGGGGTGATTAATCACCAATTCAAGTCAAGTGTAAAAACCAGAGGACCTCTTAGCACAAATAGTCTCTCATCCTCTGCAACCCAGCAAAGCTGAATAGCAGTTCTGGGATTTAATTAAAAGGGAAGTATATGGAAGTCTGAAATTGGCTGAGAATTCAAGTCTACTGTCAAGGTCAGGTTCATTTTGGAGTTTGAGTTGGGCCCCTGAGACTTAAGATAGAAACCCCTAAGTTAATGCATCAAAAATGTTAAGTCCCCATTGGCCCCTTGGCCCTCTGTGCCTTCAAAATTAGCCCATTCTTTCCCAATTAAGTTAATGCTCCTCCCTCACCTGAAGGGGGTGCAGTAGATGTAGAGGCCTCTGCCTTGCAAGTCAACACCTAACCCAGCAGGACCTACTCTCCTCTCCACTCCTGGCCACCAGACCAATGACTAAGGTAAACTTACAAAACATATTTGGCCAGGGACATTATGGGCATGATAAGGGGAGGAAAGGGATCTTATACTGAAGGAGACTGAGACCTAACATGAATCCACCATGCAGAATATATATGAGTCTGTACTGTAAGAATTCGGTGAGAAGAAAAGCAAAGTCAGATTAGGGGGAGTTTACCTATACGGAAGCACTTTCCTGTGAGATGGGTTTTAATGCCCTGACAAACATTCTGGCAGATACAACGCATCTGCTGCTAGGGTGAACATGAAAGATTCCAACTTTTGGATGCTTGGAATGAGTGAAGGGCTACAGTAACTAAAGTAGAAAAATCAGAAACATGGGAGCAGACATAGGAGGAAGGGATCAAGGTACTTAGAGAATCTGATATGTCAAAGTGGACATAATAATACAGAAAGGTAATAATCTTGCCAGCCAGTTATGTTTGGCAGGAGTTTGGAGGAGATGCTATTAAGAGTTAAGCTCCTTGATCCTATTAGGAATGAGAGGACGTGAGACTATGGGGTACAGGTAGAAAGCAAAATGTGTTGTGATTGCTGTTAAGAGTGCAAGGATCAGAGTTTCAACAGGACCCTGACCTGTAAAGAACTTACGAATGGTTAAAAGAAAAATGCCCCCAGGGGCAAGATAAAGGGAGGGGACAATAAGCAAATTGCTTAATTTATGTGAACAAAATAAGGAGTCTGAGGGCAGCTAAAAGCTTAGCCTCAGAAATCCTAGCTTACTACCTTTCTGTTGGGTATGTCAGCTGAAATCTTGGTTCCCAGTGAAAGGGAGAGGAGAGGGGAAAATAAAGGGGAAAGGGGAGGAATTGGGAAGGGGTGAGTTAGAAGGAGAAGGGAGAATGCCATGGATAAAAATCTTCCCCACAAGTACACTCCTGCCTTTCTTCAACAAGCATACCAATGGAAAGTCTCATATGGGTTACTATATATGTGTTTGTCTTCACTATCAAATGACTACTCGTCTCATCTGGATATTTTCAACCCTGAGAAGTAAACAGGCATAGAGTGTTGAATGGATCTGATGCTTTCTTTTTAGTCTGAGGAGAGAGAGGAAACAGCTGTGCACTTTTTCCCCGTATTGCTCATTGCAAATAGAGGTAGATATACATTGTAAAAGAGTTATTTCAAAGTGTCATTTGGGAGTCTAAGTATTCCCATAGAATATATGTTATCATTTCATGGTTTCGTTCCAAAAGAAGACTTAATGAAGCTGAAATACTATGCATTTATGTTAAGTAAAAAACAATATTGTTTTAATATTATCCATATGTGCTTAAAATATGCCTACAAATTCTTTGATACTCCTTCTTTTAAAATGCGGAGTTTGATTCTACTTCCCTTGCATGTATAATGGATTTAGCAACTTGCCTCTAACGAATAGAATATAGTAGAAATGACTATATGCCATTTGCTATAGTAGGTCAAAAAAGGCATTGTGGCTGAGGCATTCCTTCTTGCTCTTTCTCCTACATCACTTACTTTCAGGGAATGTCATAAGGACTTAAGTAGCCCAGTGAAGAGGTCCACATGGCAGGGACCAGAGACCTCCTGCAAACCGCCAGCAAGGACCTGACTGTGAATTCCTTGTGAGTGAGCCATCTTGGGAGTGCATCTTCCAGCCCTAGTCAAGCCTTCAGTAACTGCAGGTTGCCATGCAGCCTCATGAGAGATGCGGAGCCAGAACTACTCAGGTAAGCCACTTCCAATTTTCTAATGCACAGAAACTGTAAGATAAAAAAAAATGTTTATTGTTTTAAGTCGTAAGTTTGTGGTGATTTTTATTATAGCAACAGATATCTAGTACACTATAATACAATTATTTAATGATGATAATTTTTCACATTTTATCATTAAGGCTAGTACTTGAGAATAAATAAGTTTAATTAGAAATGATTAAAGAAGTAGATGGTGCTTCTTCTGCACACCATCAGAGCATTTATAATTAGATGGACCTTTATTTCCCCTGGAAAATTATTTTTAATCATTGTGGGAATTTGTGTATATTTCCATCAGTTGATTGACTAATCTTGTTACTATGGGAAGTGAGGAAAACTTCAGGATACTGAATGTTGTGGTGCCATGCCCCACTCCAGAGCAGTGATTTTCAACAGTTTTCATCTCCCGGCACTCATAAACTAATTACTAAAACTCTGTGACACAGCAAAAAATATTTTTGCTGACCTGACAAAAATAGGTACAATTTTGATTGATTTACAAAAAACATGTAATAATAGTAATTATCTACCCTTTTTGCTCCAATGTGACTTTTTAAAAAATGAGGTGCCTATTTGTATATATAAGGAATTCTGGTACTAAGCATTAACCAATCACATGCAACCTTATGCAACACATGATTCAGGATAGGTTATTCACAGCAGATGGCTATTGTTATGTTGGCTGTTGTCATTTTTTTAAATTTGCCAGTCTGAGGGAAAAGAGGTCCATACCTCTGACTGCACAGTCAAGGTCTGCATGTTTTAAAAATTCTCACAACACACTGGTTGAAAATCACTCTAGACTGATGGTTGATAGGCCAACAGCTGAGGTATAAAGGAAGTCCATGGCTATCCATGGGTCATGTTACTTAAGTGCTCTCTTTTGGGGACTTTGGTGTGTTGTTAGACCTTGTCCCATTTGAAAGGGAAATTATTAGCACCACTCAGGGAACGGTAGTGGTCTTCTCATTGGACAGGAGAATTGCAGGGAATCTTACAGCCTGGGTGAAAATATTCATGTCATATTTCCTTCCTTTGGATCCTCCCTGTTATACACCCTAGGTGACCATGGCTTTCCCAGTTGCCACAGAGAATTGTAACTGCAGAAACTTAATCTATGAACTTTATACACTCTCTTTTTCACTCTCTCATTTCCTTTCTTCCTTCCTTCCAGAATAGTTGGGTGCCTAATGCGTATCAGGTTCTACACTTGGTGATTTTTATGTGAATTTTCATGCATTTCTGCTTAATGAAAAATGTAAAGTTCAGATTTAAAATGGACAAGTAGACTGCTGATTATCAGAGTGTGAAAAGAGCTGTGCATCTAATTTAGACTTAGGAGGTCAGGGAGAATTCCCAGAAAAAGTGGTGCTTCTGGGTTCTGAAAGACAAAAATGAATAGAGTAGAGAAGATGGTTGTGGGCACACTAAGAAGAGAGAAACTCAAATATAAAGGCCTGGAAGCAGAAGCGCTTGGCCCATTCATAGAAAAACAAAGAGCCTGGGGACAGTTGGATGGCTGATACAAAGAGCTTGAGTGTATTATGATGCAAGATGAGATGGGAATGATAATCGTCATGAAAGGCCCTTTATATTACACTAAGAATAAATGACTTCATTCTGTAGGTTATCGGGAGTTATTAAAGACTATTAAGTTAATAAAAGGGGTGTAGTTAATTTAACATCGCCAAATTTGCTTCTTTAATGAGTTTGCTGTGTTTTCAATAAATAATGCATTGAGGGAAACAGTACTGGAGAAAGATGGGCTTTGCCATAATAACACTAGTCACATTTACTAAGGGCTTTGAGCAAGAGATGCACTAGGAATCATTCTGAAGGGGTTGGCCTGAGCCTCTGGGTGTGAGATGGGGCCATTTACAGAGAAGGAGAACACTGAGAGGGGCTGGACCTTTTCATAGAAGTCAAGGGTTTGGAGTCTTTTTTTACTCTATTATTTGTTTGTTTTCTCATTTTTAAATTAAATGTATTGGTGTGACATTGATTAATAAAATTATATAGGTTTCAAGTGTATAATTTTATGATATATCCATCTGTACATTGCATTGTATGTTCACCACCTGAAGTCAGATCTCCTTCAGTCACCATATATTTGACCCCTTTTCCCCTTTACTACTTTCCCTCGCACCCCCTTTCTCTCTGGTAACCCCCGTACTGTTGTCTGTGTCTACGAGATACTGTTTTTCTTATTTGTTCATTTGTTGCTTTCAGTTTTATATCCCACATAGGAGTGAAATCATAGGGTCCTTGACTTTTTCTACCTGGCTTATTTTGTTTAGCATCGTGTTCTCAAGATCCATCCAGGTTGTCACGAATGGCAGTATTTTGTCTTTTCTTATGGCTGAGTAGTATTCCATTGTATATATGTACCACATCTTTATCCAGACATCTGTTGGAGGGCACTTTGGTTGTTTCCATTTCTTGGTCCTAAATGATGTTCTTGATGTCTATTAACTAACACCCAAGATGATATGTCTAGGAGGCCATTGAATATGTGAATTTGAAACTCGAAGGAGAAGTCTGAGGAGTTATAGATTTTAATTCATAAGTGTTGCGTTAGTTAATTTTATGTGTCAACTACATTGGGTGTTTCTGTAAGGGTGCTTTTGGATGAGATTAACATTTAAATCAATGGGCCGAGCAGATTGTTTTCCATAATATGAGTGGGCCTTGTCCAGTAACTCTTCTCCCTGAGGAACAGAGAATCCTTCCTACCTGATAGCCTTTAAACTAGGGCACTGGCTTTTTTCCAGTTTTCAGACTTAAACTAAAACATAGATTCTTCCTGAATTTTAAGCCTGCAGGCCTCAGACTAGAATAAATGATCAACTCTCCTGTGTCTCCAGGTAGGTGGCCCACTCATCCTTCAGGTCCTGCGACTTGTTAGCCTTCATGGTCACATGAACTCCATTCACAGATGCGTGAAAGAATATATGTTTCTATATGTGTGTTTCCATATGTATAATATCTGTTTGTGTGCACATGTTCTCTTTTTCTAGGAAAACTCATAACAATGAAAACTGGTTAGTGACAGGGATGTGTTCATCTATTCTGATCTCCTCACATCAGCACAGTGCATAGCATATAGTATATGCTCACTAAAATTTGTTGAATAAATGGTCATAAAATATTTAGTTATTGGATTACATTTTATTTAATAAAAATAAATCACCTTTGTGGAAATGAATCATCATGCTCTCCATCAAGACAGAATTTTTTTCTATGGGACCACATAGAAGACTATGGAATATAACAAACATGAACCATGCTCTAAGAGTTGGAAAAGGGTTCCACAGTTATTTCTTACCATGTTCCTTTAAACATTGATCAATGACATAAACACAGGACAGAACAAAAGTGATTATATTTAGGTGGGAATGGTCACTAAGATGAAACCAGGCTCTAAGCTCTCAAGTGGGGCTCCATCCAAAAGATATTAAAGCGTTAAGTAAAGGACAGTTACTGGCAATCCTCCATAAATACTGGTTCTTTCAGCTGTGGTTTGGAAATTACTAAGTGGGAGTTTCATGTTTAGGTCTTCTGTTGCCAGGTGACCGTAGAGCTACAAATGTTAAAATAAACAAAATAGAGTAAACTGACAGCCACTTGTAAAACATGGTGAGTATCTTAAGGATACATAAGTAAATAAAAACTGGATGAGACTGAGCAGAACGGCAGGTCAGGTCAAATTGTTTTTGGAAAATAGCTTTAAATTAGCCACAACTCAAAAAATAAGTATAATCAGAAAACTGTGCAACTTTCCCCCAGGTTTTACACTATACAGGCATGAATAAATTGCACAAGCTGATATGCTCGTGCCCGGATGCTTAAGTTCCTAAAAAAGAGAGATTCTTATATATCATATCATTTACTCTTATAAAAATATTTTTAACATGAGATTAATCATTTACAATATCAGTTCATTTCATGAGCTACAGAAAAAGTTATAAGCCAAAAGGGAAATTGTTTTTTTTCCTTTTCCAAGAAATAGAACTGGAGAGCATTATACCAAGTGAAATAAGCTAGGTGGTGAAAGACAGATACCATATAATCTAACCTATAAGTAGAATCTAATCAACAAAACAAAAAAGCAAGCAAAATACAACCAGAGACATTGAAATAAAGAACAAACTGACCAAAGAGGCGGGAGGAGAAGGAAAATAGGGGATAATAAAGGAAGGGCTATCAAAGAACAGGTATAAAGGACATATGGACAAAGCCAAAGGGGGTAGGTTCGAGGGTGGGAGGTGGGGGTGGATGGAGCAGGGGGGTGTGGTGGGGTGAGAATGGAGACAACTGTACTTGAACAACAATTTTTAAAAAATCAGTGGGGAAAAAAGGAAATAGAATGAAAAAATACCTCACCCTGATGAATTAGGGAAAAGACTTTGAGAATAAGATCAGTATACTGTTTAAATTTTTTAGCTTTATACAAATTTTATTTAACCTTTATATTAGCATGTAGATGTCATTTAACCCTTATAGAAATACACATGACTATCCTTTTTGCAGTTCAATGGATTAAAAATGATGTGGTGTTTTTAATTAGCACTTCTCCAATTACATGTGAGGTTAAGCTTTTAAAACATGTTTAATTAACTACTTGTATTTTGATAAAAATTTAATAGTCTTTTCCTATAATGTTCCATGTTTTAAAATCCCATGTTGATCATTTTTAGTTATACAAAATGAGAAGGAAATCTCAACAGAAGTACAGCAAAAGTTCAAATCACATCATACTTATTATAATGGGTGAATAACATATTTCATTCTTTGGCCAAAATGTGTGCTAACAAATATGTACAAAACTGGCTACAATCAAGTCAGGCTTCTCATTAGCAAGCCTTGCTGTAATGATCCACTTAATACTTATAAAGCAATACACAATAAAATAAATAGGGGAGAAGAATTAAAATTATCAGTATCCAACAAAGGTCTTCCTGTATTATAAAATTCTATAGAAAGGGAAGCCATTTATCAGAGTACTCTGTACATCTGCAATGTGGAATGCACTCTGCCATCCCACATTAAATTAGCTGTTGTAAAAAGAAAAATGAATGTAAACTTTTATCAAACATGTCATTTAATCAGTGATGTGAACAGAAAAGAATCCCATAGTTAACATCTTTATTCCAAGAGTGGAATTTATTTTTTATTAAGTTTATTTATATACCACTGGTTAACAATATTGTATAAGTTTCAGGTGTGCAATTTTATAATAAATCATCTGTATATTGATTGCATTTTGTGCTCACCACCGAAATCTGTTCTCCTTCCATCACCATGTACTTGACCCCTTCTACCCGTTTCATTCCCCTGCAAACCTTTCTTCCCCTATGATAACCATCACCCTGCTTCCTGTGGCTATGAGTTTGTTTCTCTCTATTTTATATGCCACATATGAGTGGAAATCATAGACACAATGGAATACTACTCAGCTATAAAATATGATGAAATATTGCCATTTGTGACAACCTGGATGGATCTCGACAGTATCATGCTGGGTGAAATAAGTCAGGTGGGAGAGGACAAGAACCACATGATTTCACTCATATGTGGGATGGAAAACAGAAAACTATGACTGGAATTTAAAGTTGAAGATTATAAATAAATGTGTGTGTAGCAACACTGGTATCCAAGTGTTTAATCAGCTGTAGAGACTTTGATCTGGAACACTGAATTGAGCAAGTGGAATGTAAAATTAGTATAAAGTATGAGAGTATCTGCCAGAGTTGATTGTGTTTATTGGCTGTTAATAAGAGAAACTGAAAAAGTGCCCAGAATATAGCACTGTGTGCTGCAGCAGCCTATAGAGACAACTTCTTATTTATTTATTTATTTATTTATTTATTTATTTATCTATCTTTAGAGGGGAAGGAGAGGGAGAGAAACATCAATGTATGGTTGCCTTTCGTGCGTCCCCTGCTGGGAATTGGCCTGCAGGGAACCAGCCTGCAACCCAGGCATGTGCCCTGACTGGGAATCGAACCGCGATCCTCTGGTTCGCAGGCCCACGCTCAATCCACTGAGCTACACCAGCCAGGGAGACAACTTCTTCTTGAGACAAAAACTCACTTATTTAGAGGGAAAGGAAATAACTTCTATGAAACTGACCAATTTAATATGAACATTAAAAATTATATGCATATTTCTCTCTTGTTAAGTATAATGAATAATGATTCCATTTTACTTTGTTTTAATTGACATGCAATTTTCTGAGAATATCCAGAAAAATCACTCATTAAGATCCGTGGATTGTTGGCCCTCAGACCTTAGAAAATGTTATGTTTATAAAAGTAAATTCATATGTTCTAATTGTGCTGATTAATCAAGAATTAATTTATTGCCTTCAGATAACGAGGGTTAGATCTGTAGGAGAATGTGAGCAGGCTAAGAAATAAATTGCCATTTGTCCTTGAGGCAAATACATACTCCAGTAGATATTATATTTTATTTTGTCCTGAAGTTAAAGTGTGAGAATAGAAACAATCACGTATTGGAACCATCCATCAACTTAGTATTAAAATAAGTCTGATTTCTAATACATAGTCACTTGTTTTAATAATTAGGCAGTGCTATTAGGGAGTGGCTGATTTGTACATACTTTAGGATCTATTCATTTGGATCCACAGAAAGTACATAAAACAAGAATATGGTTTGAGTAAAATCATAATAAATATGCTTGAATTATAACAGAAGTGCACGAGTCAGGGAGGATCCCAGGGCAAAGTCGTAAAGGAGAGTAAAGCGGAGCTCTGATGCTTCTCATAGTGAAAGTGGGGGAAGTTTTGATCCTACGGGGCAAACACTGGTGTGTGTTCTAGGTTTGTTCTTTTTTTTTTTTTTTACGCTCACTATTGCCACCACTGTACCATAGCCAGTTATTGGACACTTTGTGTCCTAAAGGCTTAGATTTTACTGCCTGTCTAGAGGTTTCAGCAAAATTCCATTGTATAAAGGAATAAAGGAATCATCAGATTACCTAGTGATTTGCCCTTGGTTCTAAGAGTTAATTATGGCTTTGTCTGTTACTCTAAATGGTTTTATGCTACAAGCTCAAAATTCAAAACCAGCAATGATGTATAAATTAATTTGATATCCCAAGATCATTTCATCAACCTCTATTGTCCCCCTCCCTATGCCCTTTGAGTGGGATTGCTGCATTGCTCAGTATCTGAGATGGCATTGGTTTGCTGATTCAGTCAGAATAAAACTCTCCCCCTTGGCCCTGTGATTACTTTAGGGGTACATTGTCTGAGTAGTTCCAGTCAGAGAGAACCTCAGGAATGCTGCTTTTCTGTCAAGTGTGGGGAGACCCTTGAACATGAGGGTTGGTAGCTGCTGGGAGCCACTTGCAGGTCACAAGGGAAGTCAGGCAGTGGATAAGCTGAACCACAGAAGTGAACTTGATAAAACGTTTGAAGAGAGCAGAAGGCCTGATCCAACTTTGTTGGAAAAACGATCTGCCTCTGGAATTTGAAGTTATATGATGAGAAAAATTATCTTCAGTGTTTGAGTTTGTGTGACTTGCTTTTTTTATTACTTACAGCTAAAAAATATTTTAAATGTAAATGATAAAATTGTCCCTTAAGCCTGGCCTGGAGAAAACTGTAGCAGCTGACCCAAACATGAAGTGAGAAAATGTACAATTATATTTATTAGAATTGAAAAAGACTCAGTAAAAGAATATAGAAAATTTAATATATACATCTTTTTAATGTGCAATATGAGCAACAATAACAAGACTACAAAACAGTAAACAAAAATTATATATTTATCATAAAGTTATAATGCAAATCAAAAACAAGAATGTTTATAAAAACCTTGTTACTCTCTCTTTCAATCACTAATTCCAAAGGTTTTGTCTTGAAGTAGCAAAAGACTTAAATAAAAATGTATTATGTGTACACACTTTTCTTGTACTCCCTAACTCCACCAGTATACAGGGTGGGGCAAAACTATTGGTATTAAAATATACATGATTTCTAATACATAGTTGTTCATAAGGAAAATAATACAATAGTTAATAAATGATAATACAAGAATAAACTCTGTGTTCCACATACTCACAACTGTAAACCTGCTTTTGCTCCAGCCTGTATTCAGGGAATACACTTGTGTGCAGTAATCTGTAATATAACAAATAGAGGAGAAAATTAAACAAATAATTATAGATTCAAAGAGAACAAGTGTTAAAAAAGAAGTAGAAGATTTTATATCTGTTCACCAAGTGTTGGAAAGGCAAAACATTTGGTGCTACTCTTCCTAGTTGCCAGAAAATGGAAAAAAATCAATTTCAAAATACATCACTCTCTGAAGAATCATAACTAACAGGGAGTACCCACTCACTCGGTGTCAGAGATTTTTACAGATGCCTTATCTACTTAACATAATTTAATATTTTCAACAGTCCTACAAGGTAAGAACTAGTTTTGTACTCATTTCACAAAGGAGGAAACAAAGTCATCAGCACATAGGGGTGGCCACAAGATCTGGAACCAGCTGTCTCGCTGCAAAGCATCCACCCTGGACCATTGGACTCACTGCTTCTGTGAGATACAAGGCAACTTGCTGCTGAGAAGAACACAGATTTACTGACAGATGGGATACTGCTGCCATCTGTCCCCATAAAGGGTAGATAGTGGGACAGTGTTAATCTTCAATGGCATCCCTAAAGCATGTCAAAAGTCAGTTCTCCTAAGACCATTTCCATATTATTAAATAAGGCCAATGATGAAACCTAGTTAAAATAAAGTCTAGAATTTACCATTTGCTTTACCGAAGGATAACAGTAGAGACTGATGACTGCATATTCTTCAGAAAATCCTCCAGGAATAATATCTCCCACTTTTGAGTTATTGATAATTGAAGGTTATTCTCTTTTTCAAGAAATGGTAGCAAAGTAATTCTGTGGCACCAACTAAGCAGATGCCCACGTTAATACTCATTCATGTGGAGGCAAGACTTAGCATCAGTGAAATGTCAGTATTTTTTAAAAATTAAAGTACTTACTTAGGACATGAATCAGAAATTTCAACTTCCAGCTTCCTCATGGAGGTGGACTAAAGTAGGATTGAGGCCCAACAAGTATTCCTTTTCTTCTTTTTTCAGCAACTTGACCAGTCTCTTCAGTATGTCAATGTGATTTAAAATTTAGAAATCTTTTCAATTACAGTTGACATACAATATTATTTTCAGATGTACAAGAGTAGAAACTTATACAATTTGTGACATGATCATCCAGATGAGTCTAGTACCCACCTGACACCATACACAGTTATTGTAACACTATTGACAATATTCCCTATGCTGTGCTTTACCAAAAAGCATTTAACTAGTGATTTGTGTTAAACTCTGAACTTTCAAGTTGAGCTTGTACAAGTCAAAGAACTCTGAGATAAAAAGTACATTGTTGCCTGTGCTGAGAATACCCTGAGAAGCCTGTATCAGCACAGTGCTATAAATGGAGAAAAAGACAGCATTAAAACATAAAACATACAATAAATTCTGTTGAGGCCAGAATAAAAGTAAGACTAACACAAATATTCTGGACTAATACAAATTTTATGAGACAGGGGAACTTTCAAATTTACCTACAAAGATACTTTAAACCTTGACTTAAAGTTTGTAAAATATTATGCTTTCCTCTAGAATTGGATAGCAGCTGCATCAAAATGCAAGCACACCAACATTCCTAAAGGAAAGATTCTGAAATCTGTGGTTCGCTATAACATTAAAAATAAAAGCCAAACAAATATTTGAACATTTTAAAAGTGCAAAATAATTATGTTGGGACACCGCTTAGGAAGCAAAATCCGGTACTGAGTGCCCTCTGTCAATAATTCAGTGATTCCACAAATTAGCAATAAAGGACCTATTGTATGACAAGGCTTTATGTGGAAGTTTTATTTGAGGTTACTTTTAAGACATGCTTAGTATTTTTGCTGCTGAACAAGGAAGGGCATCAGGGAAGAGAGAAAAAAACACATCCCACTGTGTTGTAATTAGCTACTTCCTTGTTTGAAAGTTCCACTAAAATATTAGAACAAGAATTTTGAATACAGTGCTCCTTACAGCAGCTCCAATGGGGAACGCAGTTCTTGGTACTTAATAAATGAATATCGTCTCAATGAACAAAGGGCCATGTAAGGAGGAAATTGTGCAGCTCAGCTGGAGAATAATGAGTTACTCAGTTACTCAAGGCCAATGTACACACACAGGAGTAGTGAGATCAGGCTTGAGAGGTTAGCCTGACCTTCTGTGTGGTCTTAAATGCCAGCCAAAGTTTTTAATAATGGATTCATTATGGGTATAGCTACTTCCAGATAGATTATATGTGACTAAAGGTAGACACTAATAGAGTAACTTCAGTTAATAGTTTTTTTTAAAGATTAATTTATTTATCTTTAGAGGGGAAAGGAAGGAGAGAAGGAGAGAAATATCAATGTATGGTTGTCCTCGAGTCCCCTTCTGGGAACTGGCCTGCAACCCAGGTATGTGCCCTGACTGGAAATCGAACCGCGATCGTGTGGTTCACAGGCCTGTGCTCAATCCACTGAGCTACACCAGCCAGGACCAATTAATAGTTTTAAACAATGCTATAAGACATCAAATTTATAGAATTGTTGAATTTATCTTTTTTTTCAACCATCTGCTGTGACTGTAAATCTAAAGTTAGTAATAACACCAAAACACCTGGGCAAAAGGTAATCATGTGAAGAAAAAATAAAATAAAGGAGAACATCAAAATTAGACAGTATGAAGCTATGGTATGAAGCTACAGTATGAGTTAGACAGCTATAATTCTGTCAACCTGGAACTGCTAGAAAATTAGTGATCTAGGTTTATTTATAAGCATAATTGAACTACTCACATATCTTATGCCAAATTGAGTTTACAACTGCAATTTTAGTTGACCACAGGAGAGAAATGAATTAATGTTAGAATTCCTTAAGGAAATTATAATTTAGATGTTGTTTTGCTTGGGAAAGATAACTCAAGATTCAAGGTTTATTAGCATTAATCGCTGAAGTTCTTAATATTCAAGTGTGAAAACAAGACAATTAGAAGACTTTATCCTTTTAATTTAACATTACATCATCTATTCTGTGGCATAAAAATGAATTTCAGGTAACTATTCTCTGTTATTGGTCAACTTTGGAACTCAAAGGCCTTGGAAAAGTCAGAATAACAGATGCAATGTGACAGCCCATTTTATTTGATAATATAAGGCATCTTCAGTTTGAACAGCCACAATTTATTTTGAGACTCAGGATTTTACAGGAATCTTGAGAAGGTAATTACAACTATTTCTCAGATAAGTCTTGTCTTAAAAAGATCATAATTTCTTTAAAGCTTATTATTTCAATAGGAGTATTTTGTTTATATAAGTATATAGTTCTCTGCCTTTGATATGATGACAAATATAAGATAAAGCCTCATTTTTGATAGAATATTTAACCAGTACCCACATTAATCATTCAGATATAATTATTATGGTTTATATACATTTGTGCTACAATAATGACATTACTCTTTCTTTGGACTTATCTATCCTTTTCTATATTATATTTGTACTTAATTAATGTCATTATGTTCATCTTTTTACTTTCAATATAATTCTTTACCTCTTTTTTATTATTGTTTAAGTACATTTGTCTCCATTTTCCACCCACCATTCACCCAATGCCAGCCATTCCCATCCCCCACTCTCAATTCTACCCGCTTTGGCTTTCTCCATGTGTCCCTTATACATGTTCCTTGAAAACCCTTCTCTCTTTTCCCCTCACTATCCCCCATATCGTCTCTGGTTACTGTCCATTTGTTCTTAATTTCAATGTCTCTGGTTATATTTTGCTTGCTTGTTTGTTTTGTTGATTAGGTTCCACTTATAGGTGAGATCATATAGTATTTGTTTTTCACCACCTGGCTTATTTCACTTAGCATAATGCTCTCCAGTTCCATCTATGCTGTCACAGAGGGTAGGAGCTCCTTCTTTATTTCTGCTGTATAGTATCCCATTGTGTACGTGTGCCATAGTTTTTTGATCAACTCATTTATTGATGGGCACTTATGTTACTTCCAATATTTGGCTATTATAAATTGTGTTGTTATGAACACTGGGGTGCATAGGTTAATTTGAATTGGTGTTTCAGGATTCTTAGCCTATATATAATCCCAGCAGGGGAACTGCCAGGTCAAAAGGCAGTTCTAGTTTTAGTTTTCTGAGGAAATTTCATATTGTTTTCCACAGTGGTTGTACCAGTCTGCAATCCCACCAACAGTGCACTAGGGTTCCCTTTTCTCCACAGCCTCTCCAACACTTGTTGTCTGTTGATTTGTTTATGATGGCAAGTCTGCTACTCTAAAGTGGTATCTCACTGTGGTTTTAATTTGCATCTCTTTGATGACTACTGATGTTGAGTATCCTTTTATATATCTCTGGGCCCTCTGTATGTCCTCCTTGAAGAAGTGTCTGTTCAATTCCTTTGCCCATTTTTAATTGCATTATTTGTCTTTCTGGAGTAGAATTATGTGAGTTCTTTATATATTTTGCAAGTCAGTTCCTTGTCTGATGTATCATTTGCAAATATATTTTTCAATATGGTTGGTTACTTTTTCATTTTGCTGATGTTTTCTTTAGCTGTGCAGAAGTTTTTTATTTTGATGAAGTCCCATTTGTTTATTTTTTCCTTTATGTCCCATCTCTAGGGGACATATTGGTGAAAATATTGCTGTGTGCAATATCTGAGGTTTTCCTGCCTATGTTCTCCTCTATGACTTTTATGGTGTCATGTCTTATCTTGAAGTCTTTTATCCATCTTGAATTTATTTTTGTATATGGTATTAATTGGTGCTCAAGTTTCATTTTTTTGCATGTAGGTATTCGGATGTCCCAATGCCATTTGTTGAAGAGGCTATTTTTATTTCACTCCCCCCCCCTTGTTGAATATTAATTGAATAGAGGCTTGGGCTCATTTCTGGGCTCTCTATTCTGTCCCAGTGATCTGTGTGTCTGTTCTTATACCAGTACCAGAGTGTTTTGATTACTGTGGCCTTCTAATATAGTTTGATATCAGGTA
Source organism: Sturnira hondurensis (assembly GCF_014824575.4). NCBI lineage: Eukaryota > Metazoa > Chordata > Mammalia > Chiroptera > Phyllostomidae > Sturnira > Sturnira hondurensis. Next base: position 1,023,753 of record NW_028074443.1, on the reverse strand, counting down.
TTATGGTCCCTCTTACTTTGTTCTTCTTTCTCAAAATTACTAAGGCTATTCAGGGTTGTTTATGGTTCCATATACATTTTTTAAATGTTTGCTCTATATCTGTGTAATACATCACTGGTGTTTTAATAGGGATTTCATTGAATCTATAAACTGCTTTGAGTAGTATGGACATTTCAATGATGTTAATTCTTCTAATCCATGAACATGGTATATGCTTCCATTTGTTTAGAATTCTTTTAATTAATAAAGTAAGCTCTATTGAACCATGGGGCCAAATACGTTAGGTTTATTTTCATAGTTCATTTCTGTACAGTCATTACTTGACAATGTGATCTCTTTACTAGTACTTTGTTTAGAGACTATTACTACCAAACATATGCCAGGATCTGGAAGAAACCATTATTGAAACTCTCACCTGGGTTGTGCAACATATAGCTGAAATGTGTTTGTTAACATCAGTATGGTTTTCTTGTCATTAGCTTCATAGTTCATAAACTAGGGCATTCTTCATTCATCATCTCATTTTCTATTTAACATTTCTATGCAAAAATAAATAGCGTGTGAATCGAAAAGATAAACATCTTAAAAGGCAATCATTGTTAAAATGAGCAAATATATTTGAATATCAGGTCTTTGGAGGTGTAACTCAATGAACTTGAAATCAGAAAGGAAAAGATAGAAAAATTCAATGACCAAGATAATGTACTTCAATATAATTAATAAGTGAACTTATGCTTTATCTTAGTCTTAATAATCTATGAGGTAACTGTTAAAGATATATTTAGAAATTTCTAACTATACTATGTTCGATCTTTAGATATTTCCATACTCACACACAATATATAAAGTAAAGCCAGGAGAAGACATGGATTTAATCAATATCTAAGGCTAACATACACATACTTATAGCACAATCCCTTTTAATCATTTAGGGCTATTCTAACAAAAATACCATCAACTAGGTGGCTTATAAACAATAAACATTTACTGTCCTCAGTTAGGTTGACTTGAAGTCCAAGATAATGGGACCAACAAATCCAGGATCTGGTGAGGTGAGTGCCCCACTTCCTCTTTGACATTTGTCTTTTCACTGTGACCTCACAAGTTGAAAGAGAGAGGGAATTTTCTTGGCCTTTTTTATCAGGGCATTAATCCCATTCGTGATGATTAATACTAACCTTCCAAAGCCCCTACCTCTAGTACCATCATCTTGGATGGAGGGGACACACACATTTAGAACATAGCAACATCCTCTATGTTTACCATCAAGAATTGGTACTATAATTGTTTTTGGGGGTGGGGGGAGGGGCAAGTCACACATTGTGCTTTAGATGTCTACCAATCATTGTAACAAGAAAAACCTAGACAGTTACCCAATTGCTAGTCATTGTACTTTAAAGGTCTATTGACTACTCAAGTGAAGCACACACATTCCTGCCAAAACCAGAAAGGAATTTTTCTGAGGGTTTACCCTAAGAATGACACCTTGTAATATTTTTGAACAATGTCATCAATAACTTCCTTTCACATAACACAGCCATAAGTCTTATAGTTCTATTTCTCAAAAGACTGCTGAATCTAGGCCAATTGCATTTTGACAGGCAAATTCAGAAAAAGCAATTACCTTTATTTCACAGAAAATCTCACATACATTGGTAAGAAAACAGAGTATATTTAGACATATTTTATTCTCTGGGGAGTTTTGAACATCCAGGGCCTTAATTAAATCTTTCTCTATAATTATGATTTTCCTTAAAACTCCCTGAGATTAAAAGTGCATTTTTTGTTTAAGTACATTATGTATAGAACTACTACATAAAGTCTAAGAGAAAACATTAAAGTGAATTTTAAATAAGAACTTTATTTTAAATCAGTAGATTAGGAAGGTTATAAGATAGTGTATCTGACATAACTACTTGAGAATTATGATTTAAAGTACAATAAAATAACATAAAATCTATATTGTTGTGTCCAAAATATTCCCACTATTTTCTTTGTAACTGTAAGAATGTTTCCAGAGACGGAGCAGTCTAAGATTTGTTATGACCTTAATAGGTACCTGGAAACTACATAAACTATATACTATATCTTTAAATTTTTTAATAAGTCAAGTATCCTTATTTTAAAAGATGGCACCTACATATTCTAGAAATTCATCTAAATGGCATGAGTGCTAAATGACATGTTCTGGCTCAAGGTCTAGGACTCCTAATCTGAGCTCTTTCCATCATGCCAAGCAGCCCATGAGTAGCTGTGCCAATGCTGTTCTCAGATCACTCTGTTGTCTACTAATTACCTGCTTCCCATGTTTTACAAGGTGTGATCTAAATTAACCCTTGACTGAACATATGACCCTGTTTCAGAAAAAGAAGGTGTTTCTTCATAACAGAGCAACTTTACTTCACTGATATATTCATTTGCTCATTCAAGAGAATATTAAGCACTGTCCTGTTTCAGGATCTGTAAAAGGAAAAACCCCCATGGGTCTCATGGTCTGAGTAGAGATTGTTACTCTTTTTTTTTTAAATTTGAGGTGTAATTGATATATAGCATAGTATTGGATTCAGTTGTACTGCATAATGATTCAGTATTTCTATATATTGCAAAATGATAGTGATAGGCAGTCTATACATAATTACAAAATTTTATTTTCTTTTGATGAGAACTTTTAACATTTACTCTCTTAGCAACTTTCAAATACTCAGTACGGTGTTGTTAATTATAGTCCCCATGTTTTATGGAATTGTTACTGTTGATCATATTTTGATCATTTATTGATCATTCACTACATGCAAGGTCTTATGCTAAGCACTTTGTCTGCTATTGCTTTTAATCCTTAAAACTCTATAAATTGTATAATATCATTATTATACTTACTTTCCATATGAAAAAAATGGTGGTGTAGAGAGTTTGAGGAACTTTTTCTAAAGTTATACAGTTAGTACTTGTTTTGGTCAGCTTTTGCTGCAGCAAAAGCAACCTAAAATCTCAGAGATTTTCATGTTATTTTTTGCTTATGAATCTGTGGATTAATTTTGGATGAGCTGGTTTGACTAGACTTGTCTGGTAAGCAGTGCTTGTCTGGGTTCAGCAGGGCTTGTCTCCAGACTGCTGGTTGGATTCGAGTCTTCCCTGAGTGCCTTTTTCTTCTGAAATAAAGATGTACAGTTTGAGTCCTACTCCTCTCATGCAGAAAGGAAGGAGCTCAAGTGGGAGGACAATTGCATGATGGGAAGTGACAAATTATTACTTGCAATTTACATTCCATCATCATAGCAAGTCCAAAGTCAACTAGTCAGGGAAAATTCTCTGTCTGTATTAGAGCATTCCAAAGATGTAGAGGGAAGAATTGACCACATTAGGCAACAACACTTGAATTCAAACCCAGGACTACTAAATTTAAACCCTGTTGTTAACTCTGTGCTATTCTAACTAAACAGGAACCTAATTTATCTTCCTTTGGGTTGATGACTAGTAATTTCTGAATAAAGCTTCCAGATAAGGATAAATCTGCTGAACTTTTTTCAGTAATTGATATAAATGTAAGAAAATAACATGTAATTACAGTTAAGACATATAGAAGATTATCATCTGTAACTATGGTAATAAAATCTTTGTTAATTATTTGGCAGATACCTGGTGATTTTCTGTAGTGTGTGAACCTTCTCTGTGTTTTGAAACTTTCCAGATATACGCAATTATGTCCCCAAAGATATGAACTGTTCAGGAGTATATTCTGACGCATTAAATCAAAGTCATGGTTCCATATAAGTGTAGGAGGCTAACAATCTCAAGGCATAATTTTCGGTGTAAAAATCAAGGGCAGAGCAATCTTTATAACTTTTATATCAGGAGGGTAGATGAATCAGAAATTATGTTTGGTTTGTTTGGGAAATATGTGCAAGGAACTAATAAAATATTTATAGAGTAGATAGAGACAGGGTTGAGAGGGGATGTTTTTTACTCTTTACCTTTTTGTGTTGTTTGGATTTTTGGAGCATATAAGTAAAAGAAAGGAAACTTCCCATGTCTAAATCCTAATTCCAGTTCCAAAACAATATGATGTATGGATTATAGGTTTTTATGGAGACTTTATATATAAAAGGTTTTTTTGAAAAATATATCCTAGCTCTATTATCATGAAGGAAAGTTTTGCTTTATATGCATAACTATGCCTTTTCAAATTTTCACCACATACTCTTGGTTAGGGTATGTAAACTTTTCTAAACCACAGAAACATTTCACTTTCTCTGATCTTGGGCAATTCTTGTAAAAACTATGTAAGTATTTCATCTTTATTAGCATTTGGATTTATGTATATTTTTATAATGTCTGTCCTCATCCAACATTGGGCAAAGAAAGAGGGTGAGTTCTTGAACTCCAGGTAAGTGATGAGGTTGAGAATGTCAGGGTGAACAGGGCCCTTATCCCAGAAATCCTTCTAACAGCAAGTGCTCAGCCCTGTCTGGGCAACTGTGGCCAGACATTATTTCTGAAATTTAAGACTGTAGTTTTAACACTAAGCAGCATATTCCAGCCTAAGAGTAGAACAAATAAATAATAAAAGATGTGGACAGAATTTACCCAAGGTGCAATATAATTCTTAAAAAAATAAGTGAAGAGTTTAATTCAATAATTATCATAGATCTATATAATTGAATCAGTCCCAAACATTCAGAAGTGCTTCTAACTCCACTAATATGGATGAATAAAGTGAAATACCTTGGATAAGTTAAAGGAAAAATAAGACAAACAAATGTTGATTTCAACTATTTTGGGGGACCACTTTGCATGTTCCTGCTATGTTCCTGCATCTCTTACAGCAGAGACACTGACTGCCTTTATTCCAGACCATCCTTTCAAGGATGTTTGTATGATGACTAGTCTTGGAATGTAGAGACAATGTCTCTCTCTGGAACAAAGGGACAAGCACAGTGTCGACCTTGCTTAGGTGGGAAGGAGCCTTCTAATTAGAGGAATGATGAGTCATAGCTCTGCTTGGGCCTGGGGTTCCTCCTTCAACTAACTACTCCAGGCATAAAGTCGGCCTGCATCTAACCCCAGTTTCTCTTCCACAAAATGACCCTTGGCTCCTCAGTGCTCCCACGCTTCAGATAACCATCTATGCATCAAGACAGCTCTGCTTTTAGCTGGGTCTGCGTCATGCAGAGAACATTCCTGCATTTCACTTTACTCCTGTGACAAAGTCATTGAAACACATGCTTTGTTCTCTTTCAGAATTTACCTTTTGGAGGAGCTTGTTCCTTCTGTGTCAGGTACTGGGGAATACTTGTTCACGGGGCCTCTGCTAACCCATGCACTGGGAAGGGCAGCTCTTCAGTCTGGCACAGAGGGTCTCAATCCCACCTCTGCTCCTGGACGCTCTCCCGATTTGGATCTCCCAGGGCCCTCTCTTTCTTCAGTTGGAACTAAGTAATTATTCTGGCTCTTTCATGGGGCATGAAACTTAGGAACCCAGGGCTCCTGGTGTTCATCAGTGCTTCTGCTGGCCTTCATCGATTATATGACATTGTGGAAATGGCCGAGTCCAGTGGGAAGAGTCTGAAGTGGGACTCTGTGACACTGGAAGCAAAGCTGTCTAAAGTAAGAGGGCTCTTCACAGGTACAGCTAGTGGCTGGTTGTGCAGCTATACCTGTAATGGCAGTTTTAATTTCTCAGAAAGTGTTCTGTAAGAGGTGGCTTTGCTGTATATTCTTGATATAAGGAAGCTTTCTTCGACCTCCTGACTCACTCGACTGTTCAGATTTCCATTTAGATTTTGAGAGTTTCCTGGTTCACTGTCTCTCAGTTATGGTGGAGGATCTGGGAACTCAGTCTTGACTATCTCCCTTAACCCTTTGACCCTTGAAATAATTCTTAGTTTCATTTCTCACATCCTCACTTTCTGGGAACATTGCTATTCTATTCCCAGAGTATCCTGGGACATACTTCTCACTCTTATTTGTTGCTACATTCCCTGCTGCTGTTTGACTTATAGGCAGCTCTGAGCTGCCTCCATTACCCCCACACCAGCATGGTCCCCCTGTGCTGTGTTTTGGCAACAATGATGGACATAAGCACGTGAAAAGCTTGCTCTCTCGAGTCTGTGAATCCATGGCCAAGACCAGAGAGCCATCATTTCACAGCTCTCTGTTCTTCTCCAGCAGGTGAAGGGGCAGATGGAGGACTGTCAAGGGCAGGGACTAAATTTTTTGTGATCACCCGTCTTCCTGATCTGCTTGAGGGTTTGTTTCAAAAAGCTTGGCAACTCAGCCATGCAGTCAACCTTTGACAGATGGCGACCAAGGAGGGAAAGGCAGACTAGGGAAGGAGCTAAGGTTGGCTTCTCTCACCAGAACAGTTTATGAATTCAAGTCTCTTGTATATGCATACTTATGATTGAATTTAGGGTCTACCCAATAATCTAAGATAATCTCATTTCAAAACCCTCCACATCAGTAAAGCACTTTTTTCACATCAGTAAAGCACTTTTTTCCCCCTCATCCAAGGAAGTATTAACACAGGCTCCAAGAATTAGAACCTGGAGGTATATATATTCCTGGAGAGAGAGATATATAATTGGAGGAGGGCGTGGTCCTTATCCAGTCTATTATAAGCACAATTTACATTCATGTTTCAATTAAATTTCCTCAGGGACCAATCATTTGGCTCTGGGCTGAGGGCAATGAGTGGGCAGTGAGAAAGGATTAAATTAGACATCTTTGTTTTTATTTGGACATTCATCACTCAATGGGAGGGTACCTCTATTCTCCTTTTCAGCCTCAGCCATGTATAGGCAGAGCTGTCACCCCTAAACATCCCTACACTGAAGATGGCGAGGTGGCTCAGGTCTGGCCAAAAGGAGCATTCTGTTACCCTAGTCAGAGTAATTGATTCAGTGATGCCAGAGGAACCAATGAGACTTTTGGAGGAAGTATTGAGAGAAGTACACATTTTCAATTGTGCATGAACCTGGGAAAATATAAGTTGTTTGCAGCCATCCTGCAGATGCATAAAACCAGAGCATACACTCAGAGTAGCAGGCAGCCTGGAGAGAAAAACTCAGTTCTGGTGACATAGGCTGGGTCCCACTGCTAGAGGCCAGCTTTTCCCCAGACTCTTCAGTTACATCAATCAATTAATTAATTCCCTTTTGGTTTAAACTCCATTTGTTTGTTTTTAGTATTTGGTAGGCGTGTATTGTGTATTTAAGAATAATTTGTGAACAGGGAGGTTTTAAACTGAAAGCAAGCTTAGGGGCATGACTTTATAGGATGGCTTACGGAGTGAAAATGAAGTTGTTTAACTTTGTAATGATTGCTTATTATTACAATGGGAGGTTTCAGATGACAGGGCTTTGGTTAAATAAGATGATCTTATACCATTTTTAGGAACATGACTTAAGCGTTTTTTGGTGATTAATGCAGTAATTTATAAGTGGCACAAGCTTCCCTTGTTTTGCAGAATACGCTAAATTAAGTTTCACTTATGTGGTTTAAAGAGTTTTGCTTGCTCAGAGAATTTTCAAGTCCTCCCTGCCTTTTGAACTTAAATTTAACACCAGGAAAGCAAACAGTGCGGTGGAGCCCTGCAGGGTGCTCTAGGCAGGCAGCTTGGGAGAACAAGGTGCAGGTCCCGGAGGGGCAGAAAGAGGACAGGCTGAGCTCGAAGACTGGAGGGAGGGGGCCTGAGGCACCACTGCCTGCCCACTTCCCAGAGGAAGCTGATCTTGTGGGATCTCAGGATTCATAAGGGGGCCCACAGGGGAGGTCTGAGTTGAGAGAACCTGGGTGTTCCAGTGAGAGAGGGCTCTCGATCCAGAATCTTTTCTGGGTGTTAGCTCATACCACCCAGGAACAAACCCCAATCTTATGGAAACTTTGCCCTACCCAGACCCCTAGAGTGGCCAGTGCAAGGTCAGCACTGCCTCAGGGTCCCAGCCTGTTATAGGGATGGAGTTTGAGCTCTGGCCCCTGTCCACACAGGAGCAGGACCACCCCAGATCAGAATATGGGATTGAACTGCACATGTCTGAAAATCTATAGCCTTCCAGACGACTTTTGGCAGGAGCCCCCGTGGCCCCTTCAGCATCTGCCAAGCTGTAGGGCCACAGCAGGGAGGCGATCATGCTGTACTATTGTACATCCTCAGGTCAGTTGTTGAATTGCATTTGTTGTTAGTTTCAACTAAATCATTTCTCACAAGATGTGAATCTTCTGTTTCTGGTCCTTCCCTCTGTGGCGGCCCACTATATATATATAAACTTCGCCTGTCTAAGTTGCCTCTTCTGCGCAAGGGGATAACTACTTAATTGTACTAAATAATTAAAACATTTGCATATATTACATAGGATAATCAATGTAAATGCATGAATTTGTTCCACAAACATGAAGTACAAGTACGTTGATGTTTAATTTTTATAAATTAAATTGTATCTGGCTCTAAGTACCCACTTACATACAAGGGTAGGACAATAACTAATATAGTTTATTGCTGGGGGCTCTTTTTTTTTTTTAGTGTGATGTACACTCTCACAGGAGGGAAACCACAACTTAGGACACAGCCTCTCATCTTGGTCCTTCAAGGTACCACCAAGATGCTCATTGTATGACAGTATGGTTCATTCAAAGGCAGGTAAAAGACCACAGCCTCTCTGCCAGTGTTACCCTAACATCTTTGCTGTAATTTCCAAGAGTATGGTGCTAGGTATTTAATAACCTTCCCAACTATGCAAATACATCAGCTGTCCCCATCAGAAGTCCCGATGCCTTGGTAGGGACTTCCACATAGGACATACCCTTCATGGAACCCATCACCACATCCCTTTCTTCCAGTTTCAAGAACCACTGCTACGTTCACGCAACTCCCTTCTCTCAAACCAGTCCCCTTCCCCTCCCTCTGAGGAGCACAGCTAAATTCCCCTCCTACAAAAAAACCCTTGATAAGGTTGGATAGCTTTTTTGTTGGGTCAGGCAGCACAAAACGTATTACCAACCCCTGAGAGAAATCAGAAACTCAGAACTTAAGATTGGTGGAGGGCCAAGTTATCTTTTCATCTTACTGTTCGTCTTCTAGCATGAGGTAGGCAGAGCATTTACTTGCCTAATAAATTACTGTGCCACGTGTCTGTTATTCAGCAGAGAATGAGTAGGTAGAGCAGGAATGCCTTCAGAGAGAAATTAATTTTTCTGTCTTGTCATTACAAACCCTCACACTGAAGCATGGCCAACCACCCAAACTTGCATGATTGTTGGCCCCTGTGTTGGGTACCCAACAGACCTGAGTTTAGAGAGAGGGTCTGATGAGGAGGAAGCTGCCACAAGATCCTGAAATGCCTCTTGGCTGCTGAAATGTTACGGAATTAACTGTCTGGGTGTGTACCCTAGCTCCACCATTTACTGCACATGTGCTGTTGGGCAACTCACTGCGCTGAGTCTCAGTTTTTCTCTCTGTTATATGGGACATTTATGGCACCAGTTTCATGAGAGTATTGTGAGAGTGACATGAAAGCGGGGGTGTCCAACCCATGGCTCATGAGCCGTATGCATCCCAGGATGGCTATGAATGTGGCCCAACACAAAATCAAATTTACTTAAAACCTTCTTTTCTGATCATCAATTTTCACTAGTGTTTGTGTATTTAATGTGTGGCACAAGAGAACTCTTCTCCCAGTGTGGCCCAGACACCAAAAGGTTGGACACCCCTGTAAGGTGTTTAGCGTAGTGCTTGGCACATAGTCATTGGTAAAATTTCATTATATCATTATTATTAACCACTTCCTCTGACCCGGCACACATTTTATAGTTCAAATTGTAGTTGATCTAGTCTCACTTTCAGATCTTCAGCAATTGCCTTTTGCCAAACAACTCTGTGGATTCCTTCTTCGGCTGTGTTGTTTCCTTGAGTTCTGGGTCAATCTCTGCCAATCACTCGTACTGCACAGACTGTGGTGGGCATACTTTCACCACATGTGGTCCAAGCCTCCATGTGAAACACAGACTCATACACTTCCCTTTGGCTCAGTCTGCAAGGATTAACATATTTCTACTATCCAGAAGGTTAAAGAAAGGAGAGACTTGAGACCATGACCTTACCAGAGAATGTGTAGGTTTGTCTTTAGGATCTCAAGTTAAGTATTTCTCCTCTAACACCTCACGCTGTAATGTCCAAGGCCAACTTTTCATTCAGCACCAGACAAGAACAGTTTTATTGGTAATAGAGAAATCCAATGAGCAAGTGGAAAGAGGGTTAGGTTAGAAGAGAAAATCAAAGAAATTATCTAATTGTTATCAATAGGAAGGACTCCAGAATGGTCTACCAGTCCAGCTGGAGATTTAAGTAGCAAACTTCTAATGCATATAAACGTCCTACCTTCCTATTCACCCTTTCCCTCACCAACATAGAACAAGACCATTTTAGTGTGATTCTTATTTTTTTTAGACCTCATTTACTTTAATCTTATTCTTGGAACTCATGGTAGACGAGTTTTAGGGTTTGTGCAAATAATTTTGGTTAGGATGTGCTGAGTTAAATCCATTCTACCATTACTATAGGCATGATAATGAAATACAAATTTATAAATTACTACTGTATACCTTAGAATGTTTTCAAGTATGTACCAAAATATTTAGTATACTTGCCCTGCAAAATGGAAATTTGGCAATGTGGGATACATTGAATGCAATGCAGATGAGGAGGATCTCTCAAGGGTGAGAATAATATTTTTGAGCTTCAACTTTCTAAATGAAAATTTGAGTATCAGTAAAAAATATATACAACTTTTTTAGGAAACTAAACACATTGGCTGAAGGATTTATTATGTTGCCAATCATGTTAAGTTCTATTCTTTGCTCCTGGGCTGCTTTATTAAGTATTCAGTGGTTGATCCCATTGTTAGACTTCTCTAATAGTTTACTGCTCAACCATGACTGTGCATCAGAATCACCTGGTTAGTTTTTTTTTTTAACATTTTATTTATTTATTTTTAGAGAGAGGGGCAAAGAAAGAGAAAACATGGGAGAGAAACATCATTGTGTGGTTGCCTCTCACGTGTCCCCTACTGGGGACCTGGCCTGCAACCCAGGCATGTGCCCTGACTGGGAATCGAACCACTGAGCCTTTGCTTCACAGGCCCATGCTCAATCCACTTAGCTACACCAGCCAGGGCTCACCTGGTTAGTTTTTTAATGTGTTAGTTCTCAAGATATACTCCAGATTAATTTAGATTCACTATGAGTAGGGCCCAGGCATTGTCACTTTTATAAACCTTACCCAAATTGTCCTAAAGTGCAGCCAAAGCTGAGAGAATCTGTCATATCAGAAATCACCCACTCTTCTTTGTGGTTAAGAGACCCTCACTTAGGTAGTGGGTGGGGAGCCCTTCCTCTCAGGAAACTTGATCAGAGATGACCAACCGTCTGCAGTTACCTATGACTGAGAGGGCTCCACAGATGTGGATTTTCAGTGCTACGCCTGAGGAAGTCCCTGGCAAACAAGAGCGACTTAGTCACCACCCGAGGCCCCAGTGCCCTAATCTTGTAGATGAGTCCTACATATCTGAAAAAGGCTTTATTCCTCCCTAACCTGAGGGGTTGGTTTGAGGGTAAATGCTCTGCCATGGGCCATCCCATTGTCTGGTTTAAACCTGGTCATCAATACTGACTGTTGCTGCTGCAATAATCTGCAGAGAAATTCATGTAGAATCCATGTCACGTGAGAACATTAGTTTAACAGGGTTAGCTGATTTTTATTTATTTATTTATTTGCTATTTGTAGGCATTGAGCTCTCAGTACATCCAGGGTCATAACCTTAGAAAGTGCACACAATTAGGTATTTGTTCTTTGTCTCAGAACTGTCTCCAAGTCTGTTCACCACTCTCAGCTTCAGAACCTTCATCTTGGTTAGCCGTCCTGGTTTTCTGTTTGGTTTGGCTTGTTGCCCCCACACCCCCATCCAATGCCACACCACCCGCCCTTAACTGGAATGCAGACTGTTTTCTTGACTCTGATCAGCTCACTCTGGAGAGAATGACAAGTCTGGGAACTCATGCCTTGGCACCATCTGGCACTTGCAGGCAGTAGTCCCATCTCCATTGCCAGGCCAGGTCTCGGGGACACTGTGCATGGTCAGGGCTTCAAGTAGTCCTCTGCCTTCTCATCTAAGAAGAGGAAGAAAATCAAACAACTTTAATGTCACTTTTGCTGAATCTCTGCTCCCTTCATGGTGCCAAAATGTTGATTAATACTTTATAACCCAATTGAAAAAACTGACAGAACAACATTATGCCTTGGAACTTGGCATATTTACCATGCTGATTCTCCTTCGTTAATATCTCATTAAGCAGAAATGCATATTTCACTTGATGATGTTTGATCAGTTCTCAGTGACCTTGCTTAAAAATGACAATATCCCAGGCATCCTAGATTCTAACTCCTAACGATGAAACAAACCCTGTGAAACCCAGTGTGTTTCTAAGAGTGAAAGAGAATGTGCATACTGTCAAACTCCTTTGCTCTTTTTCCGTTGGCTCTTACTGAGAGCATGTGTGGCTTTTTGAGAGCCAGGGCTGCACATGTGGGTCCTGGCACAACCGTTGTCTGCACTGGACTCACAGGAGGCTCCAACTGAACTCAGCCTTTTCTAAAGTGTTCTCATCTGCCTCTCAGCCAACTGCTGTCCCCCCATTATTAAGGGAGTCGAGTTGGCAATGACAACTGCACTTGCTCTGATATTGGAATCATTCTTTCCACTACAGCATCATTCCCCTCGTGTTTTGTATAATGCACTTAAATCTAACAGGTTGGGGGAAACTGTCAGCCCATAAGAACTAGTCTGTTTCATTTGCTTTTTGTGGAGCTTATAATGTGAAAATGCACACTGAGGCTGTGAAACACTTGAGTGGGAACAAGGAAGGTGTCTGGCCTCCATGCTCGTAGCTGCACACCTGAGGTCACCATGGGGAAATTCAGCAGTTAGGGAGCAGCTCTTTCATCCCTTTCCTGAGCATTTAACACCCTAGCTATGCCCGTAATGTTTGGAAAGATAGAGAGCTACTACTTCCTATAAAGTTAGCTTATTACTTAGTGATCACGGACACTTAAAAGAGCCCGGGGCGGGGGGGGTGGTGCAAACACATTTTTAAATTTCCCTTTGATTCAAACATCAGGCCATGCCAAATGTCAGGTGAGCATAAGGGACTCCTTTTCTAAGCTTGCTTTATTTTTATTTCCCCCTCTATATTTTCTTGTTCTAGAGTCCTTCTTTTCCCCACTTTTTCTCTTGTGTCCTAGCCCTGACCATTGTAGTTTATTCCCATCCATTTTCCCCCCTTACTGGAGAAGACACCTGTTTGTTTGTTTGTTTGTTTTTGCTTACCCTGAGTTGTTTCCCTTTCCGAGGAGACTCTGTGCCCAGCTGGCCCAGCTGGTCCATCTCACCTTTGAAGTCTTCCTGGGGCATGAAAGGGGCAGGGGTCGTCTCTGTCTCCCTAAGACCCTCATGCCACGTTTTCTAATTGGTTTGTCCTTGGTTCGCCCCCCCCCCCCCCAGTAAACTGTGAGCGAATTCAAGGCAGATACTGTGTCCTGTTCTCTGAATCCTCAGCACCTTTGGGAGTGTGCACAAAGCAAGCACTTGATGAAGATGTTTGAAGTGAAATTGAAGTACCAAGAGAACGTTATTTTCCAATTTCATTGCCAACAAAATATAAGTATTTTTGTGCATTGTGAGGTTGTTCAAATGAAACTCGCACGTATAAACTACATGAGGGACATGGTACCTGGTCTGATCCAGTTGGCACCAAATACCACTTTCCATCCTCTCCTCTGCCATCCTTCTGTGCCATTCCAAATTGTTTGGTGGCCAGTTTGTTTTTAGACTGAAGATCGAGTGTAATAAAAAGAGAGGCCAGGACAAACTATGCTATTTTAGCCAAAGTTTATAACATTCCAAGCACTTATGTTAGAAACGATGTGGAGTGTTCTGTACAGATTTGTATAAAAAATGAAAATTCAGAAAGTCTGGGGGAAAACCAGAAAAGGTAAAAACTTTGAAATCTACTCTTTTTTTTAGTCTTTCATAAAATGCCTCATTAAAAATATTGTTTTGTAGATTGCTTTATTTCTGTTTTCTCATATTCAGCTATATGTATAGCTGAATATAAAATATTTTATCATTAATAACATTCTTTGAGTTGTCTGATTACTGCAAAGAAAATAGTTGGCAGTTTTACAACATAATCTTAAATCAAGAGTGCTGTCAGAATAAGAATTTTGGTTTTGCACTGTAACATATTGCCAGAATAATTGGATATTGTTGTCGACATTATGTTTTATTTTTTTGTGAATCGGGGTGGAGATTGCTCTAAGTATTTCAGTTTCTGGGGTACACATACAGTTACATTAAAAGCTGTTCCTTTTGACGTTCTCTCTCAATAAACGTCTCGTTATTACTGTGGAATGGAAATCTAGCCAAGTCCTTGTACTCCAGATGGTTTAAGACGTGGAACATTTTACATATGGAAAAACTGACCTGTTTGAGGGAAGCCTCCTTCGACTCTCATCTTAGGACTGAAGTTACAGAAAAGGAGATGTATTTTCACATTTGTCCCTTTATTTTGCACCTTTTAGAGCCACATTTACTTAAATTTAGTGTTTTTCAATCTATAGTGGAAGTAGATTTGTTTCTTGTTCTTGGTTTTTACATTGTGATTATGGAAAATCTCAGACGTCATTCAAGTTAGAAGAGTGTAGTGAATCCCTGTGCACCCCCATTCACTTCAACACGGTGAGCTCACGGCTGACCTGGTTTCCTCGGAACTCCCACCTGCCTCTCTCAACCCTCTTTTGACATCTCATCATTACATCTGTAAACATTTCTGCATGTATCTCTAAAAGCAAACATCCTTTTAAAGTCATCACAAAAGGGATTAATCCCCCTTAATGTCAAATATTTAGTCACTGTTTACATTTCCACATTGTTTTCTAATGATCCGTATTTGCTTTGTTTGCTGGGACTTCTGTTCTATTACAAAAAGTACCCATGTAATTTTAAAGTTTCAAGTGCTCACATTTAAAGAAAAGTAAAAAGAAATTGATGGAATTAATTTTAATAATGTATTATCTAACCCCAATGTCCACAATATTATTTGAATACCATATAAGTTTATTAATAAAATATTAGAGCACTGATTACATAATATAAAAATATAAGTTATTATTATTTTTATGGGTCAGTACTTCCAATTTGTTCTCTTTTTTAATATATTTTATTGATTATACCATTACAGTTGTTCTATTCCCCCCTTCATTCCCCTCCACCCACACCCTCCCTCCCCCACCATTCTCCCCCCCCTTAGTTTATAACCACCTGTCTCAAGTTCTTTGGATTCTATATTTCCCCCACTATTCTCACCCTCCCCCCTATCTATTTTCTACCATCTATGCTATTTTCTGTCCCTTCTTCCCCCTTCTCCCCCTCCCACCCCCCTGTTTCTAACCCTCCATGTGTTCTTCATTTCTATGGTTCCACTCCTGATCTAGCTGTCCTCTTGGTTTGCTTTTGTTTTAGGTGTGGTTGTTAATAACTGTGTGTTTGCTGTCCTTTCACTATTAATATTTTTCATCTTCTTTTTCTTATATAAGTCCCTTTAGCATTTCATATAATAAGGGCTTGGTGATGATGAACTCCTTGAACTTGACCTTATCTGAGAAGCACTTTATCTGTCCTTCCATTCTAAATGAAAGTTTTGCTGGATAAAGCAATCTTGGCTGTAGGTCTTTGGATTTCATGACTTGGAATACTTCTTTCCAGCCCCTTCTTGCCTGTAAGGTCTCTTTTGAGAAATCCACTGACAGTCTGATGGGTACTCCTTTGTAGGTGACTGTCCCCTTATCCCTTGCTGCTTCTAGGATTCTCTCCTTCATTTTGGTCTTGGCTAATGTAATTATGATGTGCCTTGGTGTGTTCCTTCTTGGGCCCAACTTCTTTGGGACTCTCTGAGCTTCCTGGATTTCCTGGAAGTCTATTGACCCCGCCCCCACATACAACATCACAACCCAGTGACTTAGTTGCCCTGTTCTAGTGAACACTCAAGGGCTCTGATCCTGCTATGGAACAGGCACAAATAGCCCAAAAGATGGTGCAAGAAGAACTCAAAGTCCCAGAGCCAATAACTCCAAGTGACCGAGAAATTGCCAGCCTCTCAGAAGCACAATTCAAGACACTATTTATCAGGATGCTCATAGAACTGGTAGATTATAGTCACAAATTAGAGGAACATAGTCACAATTTAGAGGAACATATGAAGGCTAAACTAATTGAAATGAAGGGAAATGCACAGGAAACCAATAATGATGGAAAGGGAACTGGGACTCAAATCAATGGAATGGACCAGAAGGAAGAACGAAACATCCCACCAGAAAGGAATGAAGAAATGAGATTTCAAAAAAAATGAGGAGAGGCTTAGGAACCTCCAGGACATCTTTAAACGTTCCAACATCCGGATTATAGGGGTACCAGAAGGGGGAAGGAAACAGCCATGAGTGGAAAACGTATTTGAACAAATAATAAAGGAGAACTTCCCCAGTCTGCCAATTTGTTCTTTATAGTACTTGCATGATATAATCTAGGTTTACCATTCTGGCAATCTTTTTGAGTCTCTTCAGTGCCCCCCTCCAATGCTGTACAGAATATTACCAGTCATACAGCCCTGCACACCGACACAATTATACATTATAAATAGAGACTCTAGGTGAACGACTGTATATAGCCAACAGATATGAGTGGACTGTTTTTCCCAAAAGTCTGTCAACATTTCATATTTCTACCAGTAATGTAATGGAACCCTCATTCACCTCAGAAGTGGGTGTTAGCATTTCTTAAATGATGGGTATGAAGTGACATATCTTTGTAATTTTAATTGGCATCTTTATGACCACTCGGGAGGACAAGTGTTTTTCTGTGTTTGCTGTCCATTTGGATTTACCGTTTGGATCTGTCTTTTGTCAACTGCCTATTCATCTCCATTGCCCATTTTTATTTTTTAATCTTTTTAAAAATATGTATTTTATTGATTATGCTATTACAGTTATCCCGTTTTCTCTGCTTTATTCCCCTCCACCTTGCGCACCTTATGTAAAATGTTAAAGGGACTTATCTAAGAAAAATGAGATAAAAAATATGAACAGTGAAAGGACAACAAATTCACAGCTATTAACAACTGAACCTAAAAAAACCAACAACAACAAAAACTAAGTAAACAACTAGAACAGAAACAGAATCACAGAAATGGAGATCACATGGAGGGTTATCAGCAGGGGAGTGGGAGAAGGAGAGAAGGGGAAAAGGTACAGAAAATAAGTAGCGTAAATGGTAGGTAAAAATACACAGGGGGAGGTTAAGAATTGTATAGGAAATGGAGAAGCCAAAGAACTCACATATACAACTAAAGCAGGGGAATGCAGGTGGGACAGGGTGTGCAGGGTAGAGGGGAATAAAGGGGGAGGAATGGGACAAAAATATAAATTATTAAAACTAATATATTATTAGTATAAATACTAATGTGATATATTCAATGTAAAATCATACAAGATTATTGTTTAAATAGTTCACATTAATTTTTCCATACCAAATCTAAAAACAAATTTTTAATTTACTAATATAGCATATTACACTTTGGGGTAGCCATAATTCCAATCTCATAATCAGCAAAGTAGTGCAGGAGTTCCTATTTTACAAGGGAATAAAAGACACGGCTTTATATTTTCTGAAATTTTTCTCCTCTGTACCCTGCCTTATTTATTTATGTTTTTATTTCTCATTTGGCATTATCATCTTTGTAGCCCTTAGTTTGAATTTTGTTTCTAGCAGTTGTTCAGAGGAAGAGGTGTTTTCCTGGAGGGTATATCAGTTTATCAGCTTTAGGAAGTTTTTGAGTCCAGAATCTGATTAACATCAGAATATCTTAAAGTCCCCTTGCTCTAGCCTGCAAATTAGAGCCTCACTATCCCCTTCCATTTCCTATGTCTGTGCTCAGCGTGACTGATGAGATTCCAGTGGTAGCTGATGGCGTTTTTACGGTTCTCTGACTCAGACCATTCGGAGGTTGCTTGCCTTCTCTTTGCTTTCTGTTGCAAAGTCACTGATACACTATGTTATTATATCTATTGCTGGTCTGTTCCCTTCTGTTTGTATTCTGGGGTCTAGGTTTGTTGTAGATGCTGACCATGGGATATTTATATATCATATTCATTTTTGTTTTCATTCAGGAAAGGCTAAAGAAAGCAAGAAACAATAAATTATGGCACTTCTACTACCATCCTCCCACAATCCTTGAAATTTTTCTTTTTACTTACCTAAATAGGAATATTTTATTAATTTCAGCTTGTGGGTGCCTATTAACTGTGAATTTTGTGTACCCATTTATTGACTTGATAGCATTTATTAAGTATCACACCAAGGCTATATTATATACCTTGGTTTTTAGAAGTATGCTCTGGCTGTGAAGATTTGTCATTGAAATAAGCTTTAGAAAGTAGTAAAATATGCATTGCTATTTAATATTTTCTAAGTTTAGAAACTTTATATTAAGAGAAAAATGAAACTGGTTCATGAGTATTTAGAAATAAGAAACTCATTAATCACTGTAACTTTAACTCTGTTACTAAGTGGAAAGGTGAATATACTTTTTAATGTGTTAAATACTGTTACTACCTCTAGCAATATAACAAGTGAGCAGCTTCTGTGCCTTCTTTCCTTCCTGTGACACAGAAGTAGCCAAAAGATGCATTGCTTTGATCCATCCAGGAGCGTTCTGTATAGGTGATGAAACTGCACTGGAAATTAAATTAAACAGACACTCCAAATATATTTTATTCTGTAGGTGTCTTCTTTATCCCCTCCCTACCTATGAGATAGCACATGCAGCACATTGTATTCATTCAAATGGGATTCTTTTATGCAGATATTCAAATAGATGTGAAGAAATGAACCACCAAGTTACTTAACTCTGCAAATTAGCAGTAAATGTCCAAGTTCACATATAAAATTGTTTCTAACATAAAGGCACTCATTTAAATCACCCGGGAGATGATGACCTACTTTAGTAATTCAGAAAGATGGAACTTAAAGGCAGTGGACACTGGTACTCTAAACACTGTGAAGACGGACTTTGTCCCTATATTCAGCTACACTTGAATAAGTGACTATATCCTTAAAAATTGATGGCAAGAATGATGAATATAATTCAACTTGTATATAACAGTTCTTCCAAAAATGATAAGCATATTCTCTGGAAAATTTATAACAACTCTTTATATTAAGAAACAGCAAAATTCTTTCTTAAAGAAAACTTTTGACCATGTGTTCAATAAAAATTTATTGAATATCCTCAGTGCCCCCAGACACTGCTTTGTGGGTTGGGGAAACAGCACTGAACAAAACAGACAAAAATTTCTGCTCTCATGGAGCTTGTATTCTATATGATACACAACAAACTATGAAACTGATGAAAGAGCTACTTTGTTTGAAGTAAAGGATTTCAACCGCTTTGCTTCTTCACCTGCACTTTTCTGTTTCACGCTCTTCTTGACTCTAATTTGGAAATTCATTCTCTGAAGTGTGTTTCAGTAAATGAAACATATGGTGCTTTACTGTGCATATCACCCTCAGTATCCTGATGAAGCAAAGCCAGTATCTGGTTAGTCTGTCTTAGTATCACGTTTGGAATCCCAGCACCATGGGGACTCACCAACTGGGCTGGGGTGGGGGCGGGGCTCTTGCACCTGAGCAGTGTGAACCTTTATGAATGCCATTTCACACAATGTCAGGCACCAGCTCTCCTGGGTAGTGGCACCACTTTGTGTTGCTGTGCATCGGCATTCCTGCCAGTCACCATGGTCAGCTTGGATGCCATCATTCCTGCCACCTCTTCAAAAACCCAGCTCTCTATTGGCCTAGGTTCTTGGTTGTGAGTAGTGTGCTAAGAATACAGCCTTTGCATCTCTCAGCAAAACCAGGTGGCTTCGAGCAGAAGGACAGATTTTTAATCTACTTAAGATGTATGACTTGAGAAGACTATTCATTCACTCACTCACTCCTTTATTCATTTATTCATTCTTGTATTATTTCATATACTATTATTTGTTAATATTTATTCAACAAATAATAAATATTGAGTACACTCTGAAATATAGTAACTACCAAAAATGAGCATTTCCCTCATCTAAGATTAGAGTTTATTGGGAGAGGAAGATACTCAATTCTAAAATCACACAAATGCAAAATTTCAGCTGTAATAAGCACAATAAAAAAGAGATGTGCTATTAGGAGATTTTTAAAAAGGGGTATATGATATCAAAAGAGATTCAGACAGAGTATTACTTTAAAAGTCATTAATAGGGTGAGGCAATAAGAAAAGCATTTTCCAAAGCATCACATTAGGGGAAAGACCCCTTCTAAGAATTTTAAACACCAATGGTAGGAATCTCCAACCTCATCTGCTCCTTAGAACCAACAGGAAATAATTTTCACCAGCATCCCTGGAGTCTGGGGCCACTGGCTCAGAGCATTCTCCTTATTGAAAAGGACCTACATATACCTAGCAAAATATTCTTGAATGGTGCATAACCCATTTTTCTTAGATAATTTGCCAAATGAATATTCTTTTTGTTATGGCTTCATACTCCTTCTTTGCCACAAGCTATTATAATTAACCTACTTACAGGTTCTTAACTTTCCATTTAAATTCCATAGCAGAATAGCTCTGGAACAGGCTAAAACTGCCTTGTATTCGTTTTTCCTGTTCTAAGACTTTCTGTAAAATAAATGCTGTGTGTGTGTGTGTGCGCGTGCGTGCGTGCAGTCATCTGGTATCTATCACAGGTTCTTCTTTCCCTGGCCATAGACCCATTCCCTTTGTACTATGTCAGCATTCTGGAGAGGTTGTTGAGTTTAATCCTCAGCCAAAGTCAGCCTCAGACTCTTAAAAAAAATACCTGCACTCTACTTCTGTTGCTCTCCCCTGTTTTCTCTCATCTCCAGGGAATCGCCATTGGCCCATTTGTCCTGCTCTGGGATGCTGCCCTAGTTCCTCTTCCCAGTTCCTCAACATTACCACCAGGATGTGATCCCTTGCAACTAAGCCTTCTTGGTAGTTACACAAGCATTCAAAAGGAGCTCTTCCTCTCAGCTACGATGCCATTATAAATTTAAGTTCTTTGATATGTACCAAGCTAAAGCTTCAGAGATTTTGCTCCTTCCAGTTTAAACCCTCTGTATGCATTTGAGTATGACGTACTATGGTAGATGGTGGTGGTAATTTTTAACTTAAATCTTATACATGAGATCAAGTTTCTTTATTTTATTTTATTTTATTGGATGATCCCTATTATTTAAAAACCCCATACATCTTTGTTTTGCTCAAAAGTCTCATAGCCTTTCTTCACCTCATTAAAAAAAATTCCACCTAAAATATACTTGTATGTTTTTTAAATAACAAATAAATATATTGCCAGCTAGCAGAGAGCATCATTTCTTTCAGCTTTCATCATTATTTCTCTGCAAATGCTGCTTGTTCCCTCTTGCTGAAGCCCTCAATTCTTAAGCCTCAGCATTTAATTTCTGTATCACACATTACACTGTTGCTTGGCCTTTAGTAGCATTTGAAGATATTGTAGTTGCCATTGGTCATTCGAGATAACCACTGAGACTGACTCACAATGACTATGGCTTTTTGAGTTAAAGCAGTTTTTTCTGGTTCTTGAGAATGTGGTTTTTATATAAATCTCTCACCTAGTGAGAACACATTTGTAAATGAAGTATTAGTGAATTTAAGTTCCATTGTTTTCTCTGGGGCATCAACTACAGAATGTTCTCGCACACGTTCTGTTTCTTGCCACACTAATAGGAGATTTCATAATGGAAGGCAGCCCCCACTCTGTGCTGAGAAGTCTATGGTGGTGCAGCTTTCCAGACACATCTGTATATCTGTCCAATATGCACTCGGGTTCATAGGGTTTGGGTATTTCTGTATTGCAGCTGTTGTAACAGTTTTCTATGGGTGGTCAAAGGTGTGCTTCGAAGTTCGTATCTTTGTGGTGCCAGCTGCCTGGGCAGTTCAGTGAAGCAGGCCATACTTGCCCCTGCCTGTCCCCAAAGCCATCTCTCTGGCCCTGGACCTAGCACATGCTGTGAGGCACAGCATCCCCATGCACTACTTCATGACCTGTGCCAGCCCAGGTTTTTTGAGATCAAGTTTATTTAGGTAGGACAATTGTTAGCACTTCCGGGCATCATTACATTTCACAGCGGAGTGTAGGTAAAAGGTAAAAGTGCGGTAAAAGGTAATCAGCTGCCTCCATCTTCTTCTCCCTTATTTTTTGATTCGTATGTGGTTCCCTGTTATGTCTTGTGCTGGATTGGAGCTAGATAAGTTAGTTCTGTTTTTTATCTTAGAGTAAGCTATGCCAAATTTTTTGACAGGCACCAGTTGGCAGAATACTCGGTCTTAGGAAAACAAGTATTCACACACACAGTGTACTGCTTCAATGGAATTTCTGGTATTTTACAGTTTATGGTGTAAATGTTTTCTGTTTCCACGTACCTCTAAAATATGTAGTCATTTTAAAAATTGATTTGTTTATGTGGACCAAGAGATTTCTGTGATAAAAACTGTAAAGATGCCATTCTTTGTTTATAGAAACTAAAGGTAGGGGATGAAAATGAGATCTTCAGCTCAGTTGCATCACCTTTCTACCGCTGAGAACCAAAGAGCAAACATAAGAATGCAAGTCTGTAGTGTTGCACTAAGTAAGACATGAAAGGCTGGTTTGTTTTAAATGATGGTCTGGAATGGCTGCAGATGCTGGATTCAGTGACATGAATGTTTACGTTCGATACCGAGAACATGGGCATTCCCTGCAGTGAACAATCTCTTCACAAACCCTCTGAGGATGTAGGTTCTAACGAACCATCAGGCCAGGAAAGAAGGTGGAAAAGTTCATGAATTGGGAGTTCAGTGCAATCTTTGTGAGAGGATGAGAACCTAGACAGAAATAAAGTGCATTTTGGTTTCCTAAGTCAAGGAACACTTACTGTTTGAAATGATAATCAGAATCGGTTTGAGCTCTTCTGAAAGCCACCTCCCAGACCCTCTTATGTCTGGATTCAGTGCTTCTCTGAGGTGCTGCCCAAGCTTGTGTGGCCCTATGTGTCACAGTGCACGAGAAGACGTGTTGAAATTGCCTCCTTGATTGCTCATTTCCTCTCAGCTCCACGCTTGTTGAGGGTCAGAGATTAGAGTTTATTCATCATTACAGAGCTTAATATAAAGTAGCTCCTTGAAGCCCTGGCTGGTATAGCTCAGTGGATTGAGCACAGGCTTGTGAACCACATGATCGCGGTTCGATTCCCAGTCAGGGCACATGCCTGGGTAGCAGGCCAGTTCCTAGCAGGGGACTCACAAGAGACAACCATATATTGATATTCCTCTCCTTCTCTCCTTTACTTCTCCTCTAAAGATATATAAATAAAATCTTTAAAAAATAAAATAAAATAGCTCCTTGGTAGACACTTATTAAATTAAATGTTTAATATAAATTGGCTGCACATAATTATAAGCAAAGTGACTTAGGGCATTACAATTTTCTCTCTTCTATTATGTCCTAAGTCACTTTGCTTAAGTAATGCTTACTGGTGATACATACAAGAAATGCCACAATCCCACAACAATGTGATTCCAAAGAATAGACAGAGCTTGGAAAAGACTGCATGAAGCCCTAAGATTAGAGAAACAAAATCCACATCGTGAAGTAGTCGTTTCCAGAGGCAGTGACTGTAACCAGGATGGGTGTTATAAAGCAGGCTGCAATCATACAAATGCAGACCTGCAGCATGTGTGAGAGGAGCCTAGAACAACAAAGAGGGTCCAGATGCACAAAGAATTACTTTTTCAGCAGAAAAGTGTTGAGGTCAGTTGTCAGTTACTTGGTGAGGCAAAACTAGCATCTGATACATCTCAAACTGCATCTATTCTCATTCTTTGCATACACACAGGTATAAAGAAGCCACATGTGTGATTCTCTTTGAGTGGGCATTTGTTCACTCTAGACAAGTATGGGCTAAAGACCCCCTGTATTGGCATTTGTGGAACCTGGTTCAGGGATGGCTAAAGTCTAGAATTTAGTGCTCAAAGTGTGTGTAACTCCCGAAGCAGCCCACTTAAAATATGGAGCCCAAAAGGGCTTCCTTCTTTGTTCTGAAGGCTTAGGTTTGGTAGTAATTCTACATGACTGGCCCTCTGTGCAGTCTGCTTCCTCTGCAGTTTCAATGCAGTTTTTAATCTCACCTTCTTTAGCTAATTCTCTGTACCTGACATGTTTGCAGTGAAGTGAGACACATTAAAACAAAAGGTGTTCTGTAGAGGTGATTTAAAATAATTTTAATCATGAATAGCAACAAGAAATTTAAATGAAATAAAGTTGCTGAAACTAATGGAATTCTTTAAAAGTCTTAGAGTATAAAAACTCATCTCTTTGTTTATAAGTTAAATATATTTGGCACATTGTTAAAATACGAAATGTCTGTGTAAATACGATCTTCCTTTTTAATAATTTATATATTTAAACCTATGTAGCTTTAAGATTCAGAATACTGCAACTTTTATAAATAAAAGGAAAAAGCCTCTCATCACCACCTACTCAAATTTTTTTATATTTTTAAATTACACGTATATCTTTATTTACCAACTTCTGAGTGCCCTATATTATGCAAGACTAAATTTTAGCAGTGTTATATCACACATGCTCTTTTTCCTTCTTCCATTCTTCCAATAAAAACTGACCATAATTTGGGTAAATCACTACTTGATAACTGCCTAATGGGATTATGTGAGGGTTATTGCTTAGCCAGATACTGTACTCTGATTACGTTTCATTTCCTGTGAAACTTCTTTGTTCAAGCTGCAGGTATTTCCCTTCCTTTTCTGGCTTACTTGGTTTGCTGGGCTCTTATCACTTTATAATATTGTATTCAAAAAATATCCAAAAGAATTGTAAATCCTTCTGGCTATTAGTTACCAAATGGTCCCATATGAGGGTGCTTCCTGGGTTTCTTTTTGGTCGAGACTTCTCAGTCCTGCCCAAACCAGGGTGGATGCTCGTTGGCCTGCACTGTCGACCTTCGCTGCCACTTTTTAATTATTTCAATCAAGAAATTGAGACAATCATTTCAGTTAATGTAGTGCGTAGAATTCCTGGGAAGGCCTCCAAGGTTTCACAGCCCTGAATACCCAGAACCTGTGATTGTGGTATGGACCCACCCATGGCTGTGTTACCTTATAGGGGAGAGTTGACCTGAAGAAGGGCTGTCATGTGAGACATTAAAAGCAGAGAGCTTTTCCCAGTTGGTGTGGGGGGGCGGGGGGAGGCAGAGGGAAATCAGATTTTAAGCCCAGGAAGGATTCGATGTGCCTTTTTTGGCTTGAAGGTGGGGGAGAGGGAAGTTAAATGATGAGGAATAAGATACTGTCCAGGAGCCAAATTGGACCCCAGCTAACTGCCAGCCAGGAAATGGGAACCTCCGAGCCACAGCCACAAGCAGCTGAATTCTTCCAATGACCCAGGAGAGTGGATTCTTCCCTGGGCCTGCAAATGAAAGCCCAGCAGGTCAGCTCTGTGGCTTTAGGCCTTCAGGGCCCTGAAGAGAGGGACTCAGTCAAGCCCACCTTAGCTTAAGCCTTAATAAAAGAACTGCAAAATAAAGTTTATGCTGTAGAAAATTAATGTTGTTTTAAGTATTTCACTGGACAGATAACCAAGAAGCTAATAATAACATAACTACTTAGCATTAGAAGGGAACCTATTAGAACTTAGTAGTTCTTTTTTTTTAATAGAGATTTTTTAAAAGATTTTATTTATTTATCTTTAGAGAGGAAAGGAAGGAGAGAAGGAGAGAAATATCAATGTATGGTTGCTTCTCGTGAGTCCCCTGCTGGGAACTGGCCTGCAACCCAGGCATGTGCCCTGACTGGGAATCAAATCACGATTGTGTGGTTCGCAGGCCGGTGCTCAATCCACTGAGCTACACCAGCCAGGTAGAATTTAGTAGTTCTTATTAGCATTACAAACTACTAATCCAGGGTTGGGCAAAAGTAGGTTTACCATTGTGAGTATGTGAAACAGAATTTATGCCTGTATTATTATTTATTAATTATTGTATTATTTTCCACACAACCAACTGTAAACCTACTTTTGCCCCACCTGTTTATGGACAATTAACATAGAACTAGAGTACAGAAAACATTGAGTTAAGCAAGAAATGCAAATTGTTGAAAAACTTTCTTCAGTATTATTAACTTTTGTTAATAGTATTGTTCTATCAACGATTAGATATATATATATATATAATATTTTTGTTTAATAAATACTTCTAACAAAATCATTTAAGTGGCTGCAATTATAAGAGAAATCCCTGAAATGTATTTGTAAATGCATATACTACATTAAAAATACAAGTTAATAAAAATAGGGCTTAGTCATAGAACTGTAGTTCCATAAAATCATGGAACTACAAGAAAATATTAGGAATAATTGACTTTATTAAGCATCTGTGCTCTGCTCCAATTTCCAGTCCACTAATCTATTCAATTCACTTTAATTAAAACTCACTGCCTCCTGTAATCTTAAGCTAATCTTTGAAAATTGAAGACATGAAAAAAAAGAAAAGAAAGTGGTTTTTGTTGATAGATGGTAGAGAACAATCGCTGGGCTTTTCAAATGTTCACCTGCTAATTTCGGAAGTCCGGCTTACTCTTGGGTGGCTCTGTTATATTTGGTTTCATTCTCATACAGGGGGCTGTGAGTCCCCACAGTGGTGTCTGTGACCTAGCTTTGGCTTTATCTCATTCCCTGTCTCTGACAGATGTAACTGAGGACCCAGTACAGGGCTGAATAATAGAAATATTGATCATACTGATACCTTACTAAGTAAGATGGTTGATGCTTGAGACTTCAAAAGATCTGGATTCTAAATGTCTGCCAGGTCATAGTTCTTAAAAATAAGCCATAGTCATGCTGACTCAATGCCTTAGTTCCTGGGTCGGAGTCTGAACACCAGTATTCTGCAGTCATGACCTAGTGTTTGCTTGATTTCTCCCACAGTAATTACCTGGAGGCATCTGTGTTCATGCCCTAATGGAGGGAGGGTGGATGTAATATAAAATCATCATTTAAAAAAATGTAAGTGAATATAAGTCCCATACACAGAATAATGTAGCTCATTTATTAAACAGGATAATGTCTGGTTTTCCCATAGGATAATTTTGAGGATTAAAATCAACATATGGACCTTTTTTGTATGATTTTCATTGAGTTCCAGTTTACAGACACAATAGTCATCCTGATGAGTTTTAATAGTCTGTATAACTGTCCAGGTAAAATTGCCAGAAGATCCCAATTCCATTATATTGAGACTTCTTAAAGACCTGGATTCCAAGGGCCTGCCACTGCCGTAAGTATTCCAAACTCTCAAAGTAAAGGTTTGATGCCAGAGGTTATGAATAATGGTGAAGAAAGATATCAACAAGGCTACGGTGTTATGAAATAGTTGAAAACATAGTTTTTACGTTAAAATATTCTGTAAGAATTTAACATAAGAAAACGAGTGGAAAACTTATTTGAACAAATAATAAAGGAGAACTTCCCCAGTCTGGCAAAGGAAATAGACTTCCAGGAAATCCAGGAAGCTCAGAGAGTCCCAAAGAAGTTGGGCCCAAGAACTGTAATGGTATAATCAATAAAATATAGTTTAAAAAATTTAAAATTTTTAACTAAAAAAAAAAAAAGAAAACCAAAACCTTTTGTGTTGAGCTCACAGTGTTGGGCTAGGTCACATTTTGCAGGCAGTGTCTGCTCTTCACCTGTGGGGCTCTCTGGTGGGAAAGGGCAAAGGGCACGGGGACTCTTCAGTCTTTCTAAGGCGGAGGAAGGCACAAAACACATGAAAGGGTGTGTTGATTCCTCTTTCCCTTCCATTGTTTATTCATTCATTCCACCACTATTTTTGACTACTGACCCCCTTCTGGGCACTGTGTTAAATGCTGGGAATGTAATGTCCCTTTCATGGTGTTTATTGGTTAGTATTTGAGGGAAGGAAAGGCTTATTGGGCACTTAATAGTTGTCAGGAACTTTTAAATAATGCTCACACATTATATTATTTCCACTCCCCCGCCTCCCACAAAAATCATGTAGAGATAGATGCTAATGTTACTCAAATAAAATCACTTCAGAAGAAATTAAAGCATTCTGTGTAGCAATCTCTAGACTAGGCCACAGTGGATAAGGAAAATAAGAATTCTGACTGGGCATCATAAAACGCAATGAAAAGGGAAGCAAGTAGATAAGTTCCTGGTTGGAAGCCTGTAGTCCAGTCCTGTTCTTTTTCACAGTGTGGAGTCTAGTTACCCTCAGACCTGGGAGCCACCATGACTTGCTGACTAGGTCATGAAACCAGGGGATGATGGGAGCGTTGGCAGGGGCAGAGGACCTAGGTTTCCAGTATCTGAGTTTCAATTCTGAAGCCTTTTCCCAGAGAAAGTTATTAAATGTCAGTGACTCATTTCTGTGGGGATGGTACACTTCAAATGCATTATGTGTTTCATTGACTTATTAAGGAGTATTTTCCTAATATACATAGTGGGATTAAAGCATGTCACCTCCAGAATATTAAGTTAATCTTACTTGTAAGAAATCAATTAGCCAAAATTATTGTGCATTTAATGAGATCAGCCAACTGTAAGTAACCTCCCAACATCAATGTGTGAATCTGGAGTAGCCAAGGAAGGTCATTGAACGGGATCGAAGAAGAAGGGCTTTGTTATCATACACAGGTTGTAAACTGTTGAAATGTATTTTATCCTGCCTTAAAAAAGGAGAGTAAAAGGGAAAGATTAAAGAAAGAAAACACATTAAACAAAAGGGAAGGAAGGACAAACAAAAAAGGAATAGAGACTGAGTGGCAATGTGAGGGAACTGGCCAACCCAGGAAATAGAAAGAGAGGAAATAGAAAAATTAGAAAGACCCATGGGCTGTGTGTCACCAGCAGTGCCTAGGAGAGAGAAAGTTCTGGCTCCCCTGCATGATATCTAGTCCTGCCCATACAGTAAATTAATTGTGGTAGTGGTTGTGGATTCATCAGCTTAATGAATTTTGGTAACCCTCACCTTAAGGACCAGCCAGCATTCTACTGTGGTTCTGTTTCCACTCTCTTATGACCTTCAGTTTGCTCTGATTTCTTTTGATGAATTCAATTGTAAACACTAGGATTATTGTATGTGACAACTACACTTCTCACTGTAAATTGTTAAGCTTATTCTCTGTGAGTTTGATGGTTGTGAATCATCTCTTAGTGGTGACCAACGTGGTGTTCACTAAACCAACATGCTGGGGCCAAGCTCTAGACTGTGGTGATCTGACCAGTGTCCTGCTCCCAGGTATTAGCTTCATTGCGTTTCAATTATGACCCATATGTTTACATCACAGCTTCTTATTATGATAGTAGTTTTTAACATCATGAACATGAAAAGTTGACATTAACAGAGAGCCCACTATCTGAAGTACACCCTATTGTGTCTGTTTTCTTAATTATACTTCATAGTAGCTTTTAAAAGTAGTACTGTAATCTTTAAAGAGTGGTCTTCTAAACTGGAAAGTTGTTTTCATCAACCAAGTTTCAGGATCCCTCTGGAGCCACAGGGGCAGAATGCCTGCCCTGTTAGCCTGGCCTGCAAAGTCACCCCATCAGTGTATTGATCAACAGCATTTCTAGATTTCTCTCCCGTCTCAGAGACCAGAATTATTTCCTTCTTTAAAGAAGAGAAAAGTAAAGCCCAGAATGCTAAAGTGCTAAGCTTGCTCATATTTAAAAATCTGATTGCTGACAGAACTGGGAATTTTGCCCAGGTGTGCCTGACATCAGTTGTGCTCATTCCTCCAAGATGTGTTTCCTCCCCAACCTTCACTAGGCAAGATATTAGTTTTGCATATGCTAACTAATTAACTAACCGGACAAGCATGCATTCCTAAACCATTAAACATGGCAAAGTCTGTATGTGGGGAACTTGGAGATCTGCCTCTGGTTATAAATTCTGAAAATACCACCTGTAACTTAAATATTTGCACATGTAGAGAGTGGCTGTGGGGAATTTATCTCTCTATTTATTCTCTGGATTCTGTGAACTTAACATGAAAACTCTTCTGGCTTCCTCATACCCTCACCCATCCACACCCTGGGATAACCTGAAGTTCTTCCTCTACAATTAAAGGAATGAAGTAAGTTGGGATGCTGGCGCAGCGTAGAGAGTTGGGGAGAAAAGAGGACGGAGAAGACAAACTTGACTAAGTAAACAATACAACCTGAACAAAAATGACGGAGAGACTATGGCAGATTCCTAAATGTGATTAAAGAATAATGTTTAAGAGTTAGGAAAGTAGAATCCATGTAAATGACTATTTATGTGCCAAATAAACTGATGCAAAATCAATCTGGAATGGCAAATATCTGCCAGATCGGGGGTTTGACATTTCTTGTAAACCACAAAAATATCTCACTATAATGAAGAGAATGGAAACAGTGGTCCCTGTGCCAGCTTCCACAGTTTTTCCTACTTCACACTCAGGCTTCTGTTAACTAAGAAGCCAAAATCTTATTGACATGCAGAAGTCTATTGGATTTAGGTATTTAAAGAGCCCAACTGAATCAACAGGTCAGTGTACAGACTCTGAGTGAGAGTAGGGGCCTGGGAATTTCTTCATAGGGGGTAATCACTTGGGCTCCTCAGTAATACCTGCCGTGTATTCCCTAGGTTAGCACAATCCTATTGAACGAGAGAACAATACCCAGTAAAATGGTAAATTTCCCTGCCTGTTGGAGGTTGATGCAAAATTAGAATTTAAATTTCCTGCAAGATAGAAATAATTGCAAATCCCTTTTTCTCTAAGTCTTATGTCTTAAACCTAAAAGAGTTATGGATTTCCTTTGACTGGACCCTTAAGCGATATCAAAACAAGGTTAGGCAACATTAAACTTGCAATGAAACTATTAGAAACCCAGCGTTTGGTAAGGCTAAATATTTGGACTTGCTCTAAATAGCAGGGACTAGCTTGATCCACAAAAGATCAGACAAAAAAATGATAAATAAGCTTCTTTTTTCTTTGAGCTATGTCCTCATCATAATAAACAGACCAAATATATCCACAAGCAGAACTTTACAAGGCTCTCAGAGATGGAAGAAGCTAAGGATAAACATTGTGTGTTGTATGGCCTATCCCATGGGAAGTGGAAAGCATACAACCACTAAAGTAAGAAGCAATGACTTAAGGGAAAGTCATTTCCTTCTGCTTTCACCTTGATTA
Source organism: Sturnira hondurensis (assembly GCF_014824575.4). Classification (NCBI taxonomy): domain Eukaryota; kingdom Metazoa; phylum Chordata; class Mammalia; order Chiroptera; family Phyllostomidae; genus Sturnira; species Sturnira hondurensis. The sequence continues at coordinate 992,343 of NW_028074443.1, read as the reverse complement.
AAGTAAGTTTTCATTTTATATGGAGATGCTTAGATCTGGCAATGTCACCTTAAAACTACATCAAAAAGTTATAAATTAATGAGGATTAAAGAGGAAAAATTATGCAGAAACAATTTGTCCTTCTTCCTGCACTGTTAGTATTCCAGATCACAGCTACAAACCTTTTAATGTTGAAATACACTGAAGAAATGATAATTCATTTTTCTGAAGGAATTTCTGATGAACAATACAGTGAATCTTGTAGATAGAAATTATATGTACTTAGTAGCAGCATTTGAAAGTAATTCATCAAATGTGGGTTTTTCTGAGGTTTTTTAAAAAGGTAAAAAGATCAAGCCAATAACATAGGAGTTCTTACTGAAATTTTAATTCTCTATTAGATTTCACATTAAAAATGAATTTAAAAATTTTTAGTACTAGGTTTCCAGCATACCTCAAGTTGTGTTTGTCTTATGAGGTAGTATGCAAATCGTATCAGTGATGTCATGCTCTCAAATTGCTAATTTTCCTTAAAATGTGGTACATTCTATTTCATTCTGAGTCGAAGTTTCATCCAATTTCTAGAACAAGCAAAATCATTCAAGTATATATTCACTCAATATTGAGTACCTACTATGTGTTTAGCAATACGCAAGGTACTGGGAATGCACACAAACACAGTTTGAGGGAGTAGGCAGGCATATAAGCAAGTGCAATTGATGAAGTGTATTCTGTACTATATAAAGTGTAGCTCTAAGTAAGCTTAACTATTGGAAAGGGTGTCATCCAGAATCTCCCCTAAGCTTCAATAGCCCTTATCACTTTACAGGCACTGAAAGCAAATCTTAACTATGACAAATATGCATTACTGTTAAGAAATCTGAGAAATAAAGAGCTACTTTTTCCATCATGTGGCAACAAACTATCCAATTAGTTATGAAATATCTCCCAAGAAGTTTACCTCGCCATGACAGAAAAATGATATGCTCCATCTTCTTTTACTCACTAGTAAGTCTCATTTATTCTTTCATGTCTCTTTTCTATCATTATTTATCCTTTTTTTTGCTTTCATAAACATCAGCCCAGAGAGCTAGTGGAGATGATGCAAGACATGAGTGAATCTGAGGTCTCATTCTGTCTCTGGGAACATTATCTGGGAGGGACAGAGTAAGGACCAAAAGCGAGGCTGACCTCTTGTTGACCAAGTCAAGATTTTAAGCCCTTGTAATCACTGGAGTCCCAGATGCCAAAGTAAAATCACCCCTACTCCCTTATCATATGTCTATTTGTTCATCCATTTTATTTGCAGTAAGGCTCAGTGGTAGCTACTTCTACTTTTTTATTAAAGTAAAAAATGTCAGTTTGGGAGAGTGAGGAGGTGCATAAGAGTGATGGAAGATTAAAAAGAGATGTGAAGTAGCTGTCTCAATTGTGGTCATAAAATTTTAAGTATTCATAATTCAGTCTCTAAATTTGCCCTGGTATTCTTTTTAAATACTTACTTCCTCCCACCGCCCAGCTGTGTTATTCTGCAGCTCCTATCACACACATCATGAGAAAAGTGGGAGCATTTGGGAAGGCAGCTTTCTTACGTGCTCATATAGGTCTATAACATCCTGAAGGAGTTAGTCTGTAGCCCTGAGCAAGCCATTCGCGCTTTGGAATGTGCTTCATCTGTTAAATACACATAACAGTTTCTGCTGTGCCATCTTCCTATAATTTATGGATTTATGATCCTTTAGTATACACTTACTGAATTCCATGTACTATGTTAGGATACAATGATAAATTCAATAGGCACATGAAGAAGTAAGATAATAAAATGTGACTATACCACAAATGCACAGTATTATAGAAGCACATTGCTATGATTGGGAGACCTCCAAGTTTACAATATATTTTAGTCTTGGAAGTTGAGTAGGTGATAATTGAGTTGAGCACAAAGGACGAATAGGATGTCATCAATAAAGAAGGGGTCAAGATAAACAAAGACATAGAAAGCAAATATCATATTCAGGTGACAGTGGATAATTCAGTATAATTGGATACTGGGGTGGGGTGAGGCAAAGACAGTGAGGAAAAGATTATGCTGTAAATGTAGGTTGAGAATTTAATGCTTTACTTAGAATTGTAATGGTTATATACAAATACAGGGTGGGCTAAAAGCAGGTTTACAGTTTTTATGGAAAATAACAATAATTAATAAATAATACAAGAATAAATTCTGTTTCTCATGCTCAAACTGTAAGCTTACTTTTACCCAACCCTGCAGTATACTGTATTATATATTCCTTATACCCACCTATTTATATAATATATGAATTTATGGGTTAGTAAATGTTAAATGTTTTAAAAGTTAAACTCAAAATGTTTAGGAAATATTCAAACTTTCTAAAAAAGATGCATCCATTATAAATTGTATTTTGGAAAGATATATTGACATTGTCAAGGATGGATTAAAAGGTGAAAGTAAGCAACAGAAACAGTAAAAAAGAAAGAAATCCCAATAGAGTATTTGTGGGGATAAGAGAGATTCTATATGTATTTTTTAATGTACATGTCATTATTATTAGAGATTAGCATTCTAGATTTTATTTAACTGGCATTGCTTTTTAATTAATGTTTCCAAAGGTAAAGACTAGATGTATATTTGGTTGGGTACCACTGATGCATGGGAGAGTCTGTGGGTACTCCCCTATTCAGTCCTACATGCTATTAGTTATTTTTTAGGCTTTTCAAAGTATTCCTGAGAATAATAGCAATTCTGACCTTCAATGTTCATGATGAAATTAAAAAAAAGAATATTGAAGTATATGCATGTACAAAAGCTGATGGGTAGAGATATAAATTCTAATAGTTGTGTTAGGGTGGAAGGGCTAAAATTTAAAATCTCACCTCTGCTTTCCAAGTGTTAAGAATCTCTGTGCCTCAGTTTTCTTCAACAGCAAAGGCAGCTGCCAATAGTACCTCCCTCTGAGAATTGCATGGGAAATAACCTAGGAGTACTTTAAAGGCACTTAAAAGGGTGTCTTTAGAAGTACTCCATAAATATTTGATGAAGTATTATGTAATGTTTTGGTAATGGTCTTATAAATGTATATGAATATATGAAAGTTAATTCCTAAATGTCCTATTTTAAGGATACTATGTCATAACTTTGGAATGTTCCATTCAACTTTGCTTTTAACTGGCTACTTAGTATATATTTGATTTTTGAACAATGCCACTTTAGTACCTATTCAAAGAAGTAATAAATGAAAACAGTAGTAGTGCTTAGCATTTATTGAGCACCATAAACAAACCTAAGCACAGAGACAGGATGGGGCGGGTGAGGAGAGGAAGCACGGAAACTTGAGTCATCAAGAAAAAGAAATACAGAAGATCCAGAGACACATGGAAAGATGCTCAATATCACCAGCTATCAGAGAGATGCAAATTAAAACCACAATGAGATACCACTTTACATCAGTCAGAATGGCCATCATAAGCAAAGAAACAAATAGTAAGTGTTGGAGAGGTTGTGGAGATAAGAGGGACCCTAATTCACTGTTGGTGGGATTGCAGACTGATGCAACCACTATGGAAAACAGTATGGAACTTTCTAAGAAAACTAAAAATAAATCTCCCATTTTGACCCAGCAATTCCACTGCTAGGATTATATCCTACGAATCCTGAAACACCAATCCAGAAGAACCTATGCACCCCAATGTTCATAGCAGCACAATTTACAATAGCCAAGGGTTGGAAGCAACCTAGTTGCCCATCAGTAAATGAATGGATCAAAAAACTATGGTACATTTACACAATGGAATTCTATGCAGCAGAAAGAAAGAAGGAGCTCCTACCCTTTGCAACAGCATGGATGGAACTGGAAAGCATTATGCTGAGTGAGATAAGCCAGGCAGTGAAAGACAAATACCATATGATATCACCTTTAACAGGAATCTAAACAACAAAACAAAGAAGCAAGCAAAATATAACCAAAGACACTGAAATAGAGAATAGGCTGACAGGGACCAGAGGGAAGAGGGGAGGGAATTTCAGGGGAAAGGGGGAAGGGCTTACAGGAACTAGTATAAAGGACACATGGACACCAACTAAGGGGGGTGGAAATGGGTGGGAGGTGGGGAGCACTGGGGGGGGTGAGCTGAGATGGGAGTAAAAGACAGAAAATTGTACTTGAACAACAATTAAATAAATTATTTTTTAAAAAAGAAAAAGAAGTGTGGGTTCCAGGGAAAGTGGTGAAAAAAAAAAAAAAACTGGGGAAAGGGCTTCGAGGAATAGGTAGAAAAACCTAGTGAAGTACAGAGTGTATGTGTGTGCTTAAGCAGATGGGTCTTGAGATATATTTGTAGAATTTGACACCCCGAGTATTACAGGTACCACAGAACACTTTTTATTCTGACACGTGGAGCAAAGTCCTGTTTATTCTGACACGTGGAGCAAGGTCCTGGGCTTCGAGGTGGCGTAGCCTGTGGAGATTGGTGTAGTGATATTGGGTACCTCAGTGATACCACTGTGCACAACCATTATTGAGCACTTGATCCCTACTCTACTGCCCTTTCTTTGGCACTCTGTAGACGTCCAGACTTAGGTACATCTCAAGGAAAAGATGGGGGTGGCCACAAACTGACTTACAGTATATTTTTGCTATCCAGATAGAATAAGGTACAAAATTAAAATTATTTATTTATAGACAATTATAAAAAATAATCATATCTTGTGTGCATTTGAATTGTGGACTAAGACTCATATCTGCTCCATGTGTTCAACTATCTAGGTGTTAATAATTTAACCCTTTAAACCTATTTTTTAACATCAGTTGAATCAAAAAATTATGAGTTTATATGCATTGAACATTTATATTTGGAAAGATTCCTCTATCATCTGGTGTATCATTTTCCAAGGAAAAGTTTCAGGTTGAAATACAAAATATACTTTCCCAAGGTCATAGAGAGGATTTCTTGCAAATTTGAACATAAAATATTTTTCAATTATTTTAGGGGAAGTAAGCTTTCTCCAGCCTATAGTTTTAATAGTTCCTTAAAACTCCAGTGTTTTTGACAAGATTTTATTTACTTTTAGAGAGAGGGCAAGGGAGGGAGAAAGAGAAGAAGAATCATTGATAGCTGCCTCTCGTACACCCCCAACTGGGGACCTGGCCTGCAACCCAGGCAAGTGTCCTGACTGGGAATCGAACCAGTGGCATTCTGGTTTGCAGGCCAGTGCTCAGTCCATTGGGCCACACCAGCCAGGGTGAAATTCCAGTTTTTTAAAGGTATACAGGAATGGGTAAAAGAAGTCTAAAATACATTCAAATCGAACCAAATGTTCTCTATTGATTTATTAATATCCTAACCAAAAGGGAAATCAGAGAAAAGAGAAAAACATTTAATGAACATTAATTTCATTTATTGTCAACACCAAATGTGAGTGCCAGGGGTTTAGCCACAACACAACTATCAACATGTTAATCAGACAACGTTTCTTGAGATCAAACAAGCACGAAGGAAAGAAAGCCTTAAAATATTTAGGCCTGGTGAGAGTAAAGGGTCAGTGCTCTAGAGTTTCAGAGATGATAAAAATAATGTTTCCTGGAGTAATTAGAGAAGGTATCATGGAGACAATGGGACTCTGCCCAGGCTTCAGGAATTAGGTCTAAATGGGCCTACGGAGTGGGGACAGGCATTTGAGGTAAGAAAATGATTGGAGGAGGAAACAGCTTATTATGGAAGCAGAGATAATATTTACCACTCACCAGGAAGCTCTCTCATGAACATTAACTGAATGTTGTGTTCATTTTATTTTTTCAGATGGAAAGTGACACTGACATACTAGACAATCTCCTGTAATGGAGTTTGTTTCATTTTAAGGAAGTTGCTCTTTCTAGAATCCCCCTGGTATCTATCACGGTTCTCTCTCCAGACATTTCTGTTAACTTTGCCTTTCTTTCTCTCTCTCTCTTCCCCCCATTCCCATCCTTGAAGGTGGTTGGCAGCATAGAGATGAATAAACTATTAATGGATACATTTGTCCTTGACCTCAAGGAGTTCACAGCTCCCTAAGAAGGAAAGAGGAAGAAAACTCACTATGATATATTCTTTAACGGAAGACAGTGGAGGATGCTATGGAATCCTCAAAAAACGGTTCATTGTTCAGTCTGAGGAGTTCAGGGGTAGCTCATGGGTTGATAGGAAACTTTCTGGAGGAGATTTTTATGAGCCAAGTCTTAAGTATGGCTTAGCAAGGTCAAGGTTTGTAAGATTTCAGGCAGAGGAAGCATTTATTATGGACAAACAGCATGCATGACTCATCATAACGTGCACTGAGGAACTATAGTAATCTGGTATTTGCGGATTATAAAGTGAAAGATGGAGAAAACAAATAATAGCTGGGCTTGTGTGGCCTCTGCATTTGTGCTTGTCTCACAGACAGCGTGTTGCCATCAGAAAACTTTAAACAGTGGAGCACAGAATTGCATTTAGGAGGATTATGTTTTGGGCTGGATGGAGGATGAGTATGAAAAAGGAGAAGGTGAAGAACTGAGTAATGTAAAACATACTATGTACTATTTCTGAATCTTATAGGGTTCATACTACATTCCCTTGTGTATATAGCCCAGATCCTGGAGTCCTCTTCCAGTGCTATGTTGCGTTAGGCAAGATGGTGAAAAATGATATTGTCAAAGAAGAAAGAGCAAGCAAGCTAGAGATTGTGGGCTTCAAGGAAATCTCTTTTCCCTTGACTGCTGGTGACACACTCCAGAGCGAACCGGTATCTTCCAGTGCTAGGCTCAGGGTATCAGATTCTTTCCTCACGGCAACACTCCCACTCCTGAAGAAAGGCTTCTGTCAGTGCTCCCACATTATTGAAAAGAGTGAGCTTCCTGTGAAACTAGTGTGGATGGCACAATTTACTTTCCTCTGTGTGCGGTAGAATTTGTGATTACAGAATAGAAACATCAGCAATGCCACATAGATGTCAGTGCCAAAATCTTGTTTTAGTCTGCGATTGATAATACACAAATAATAAGGCATTCCCACTGACATTTACACAATGTCAGTCCACCCTTTCCCAAAATTTATAAAAATTCTCTCTTAGACTTTCAGTTGAATACTACCAACATTTTATAGAGGGATAATGGTAACTCTAATAGGCAAATGCTAATGAAAATCCTTCAAGGGTTTGTGAAACCTCAGATTACCTCAGCATTATTTCTTAACCTTATTTAGCACAACTTTTTGAGGTGATTGAAGTTGTTTGGTTTGCAGATTAGGGAGATGTAAGGTTAGGCCATTTATTAAAATAGCTCTAAAATAAGTTTGCCAATACAGACAGACAATTGCATTTTATTATTCACAGTAAAAATATAACTCAGTACAGTTATTTTGGTATATTTTGATTCTGATACAATAGATGTTAGGGTAATGTAGCCAAAATAAACTTCATAATTACAATAAAAGAGTGGTAATGGAATTTTTTAACTTGAATTTTTCTGGTTATTTATTTTCTTAGGATGAACTTACTGGATAACTTTGGGACATTCCATTCAATTTGCTTTTGACTAGTTACTTAATATAGTGCAGTGAAGGCCACAGGCTTTCAAATATCCCTAGACAAATATGAAGAAAGGAATCATCTAACTACTAGTTCCAACAGACATATGGAGGGAGCAGTCAGTAATCCTGATTCAAGACACAGATTTTTATACCTCTACACAGGATCCTAATGCGCATTCCTCGTGGTTGTATGTTAGAATGTTCTCTTTTTTTTGTATGTTTTTCAAAGAGAAAGCTGAGATTATTGTATGAGAGGATGTCTACTTTGCCAACAATTCCTATCCCACAGGGAAAGGGTGGACTGACATTGTGTAAAACTCCACAAGCTCCCACTCCAGCTCTGGTCTCATTTTCATATTGAACTCCAAATGGCCCCGTCCTGCCTGCAGCTGGTGATACCATGGGAGGCTTATACAACTGCAGTTTAAAGGGCCAGAGTGGGCATGTGGCTAAATGGAGTTAGTCAACTAACTCATCGTAAGCAATGACCCACTCTAGTTCATAAAACTAACTAAAGTTGATTTATTATTATTATTATCTTTGATAAGCAAATCATTTTTATTTAACAGTGTTATATATGTATTTTAAATAGCTAATGCATATACATGGTAAAAATAATCCCAACTGTAAACACAGCACAAAAGACAAAAAGGGCTTCATTGTGGTGAATATTTCACAAGATGTATGTATTTCAAATCATCAAGTTCTACACCTTTAATATATACAATTTGTCATTGTCGATTATACCTCAATAAAGTAGCACCAGACTTAGTCAACATAGAGAGAAAGAGGCCAAATCAATAGTATTTGCCTGGTTTGTGTTTTGAAGAAATTTTTATTTTTTAACCAAATATTTGGAAAGACCACAGAGGATGCACAATCTAGTTATCTGAATCATTTTTAGTAGGACTACCCATCTTTTTCTCTCTCATCTTCACTGTACAAAGAAATATCTTTCTCTGAAGTCTGTATTTGTCCTGTGAGTCTTAAACATCAAAACTCTTAGGTGAATCAGGGCATTTCAGAATATTTGTTGGTAATCCTTTAGTCCCATTTTTTACATTGTCGTATTCAAAATAATGTATCCACACACACACACACACACACACACACATATATATATATACATTGTATGTGCATGTAAATATATATTTGCATTGATAATTCTTTTAGCTCAGGTCCAAAATACATAATAATAGATGCTCAACAACTGATTAATTGATTAGTTAGACAAGAAACATTTCAAGCAATTATCACTGTAACAAAAACTAAATCACCTTCTGTGTTCGAATCTTACAAATAATTATCTTAATTTTTCAGTGTGTCGCTGATCTACAACATAAGTTTCTGGGGAAAAAATGGGTTCTGTGCTTATTAAATGTTACACAAGGGAATGCTTTTTTCTTGAAATCTTCAATGCTATTTATAGGGCCTCTGGGAGAATAATATTTAAAACAAACATATTGTAAAAAAACTTTAACTAGTTTTATTTTTTTAACATTCTCAGTTTTTAGTAGGAGCTTTATCTTAAGTTTTTATACTTGCTTGCATTGTTTAGATAAGCACACAAAGCTTGCTTGGAGCAGATTTATTTTGGGTTGGGTCATAGAATGGGTGGAGTATAAAATATTCATAGGGAAGGAAATAAGTGATGGTAATATTACGATAAGGAATAAAAGTGCCAAAGTCTATTTTTTTATATTCGCAGATGTATCCCATGTCAGTAAAAATGATCCCCAACATTTTATTAGATGGTTGTATTACGCACTTTTTTCCTTTGTATTTTCACATATGGGGGGAAAAAGCGCAAAAATCCCTTGAATGATGTGTTTCTTTTTGGCTGTGGAAATTTACATGAAATATTATCAACAGGCAGCCAAATCCCACAAAGCTATTACCTTTCAAGACTTGTCTCAGGGTGGTACTGATTTGGGTGGAATTCTCTATGTGTAGTTACTGTTTGCAGATTTTATGCAACTTGTATCATGTTGTTTCAGTAAAAACAAGATGATTATATTAGTGAGTGTGAGTAAGAGAAAAGGACAGATTCAAAAAATGCAACCGTAGTCCTTTTAGGTACAGTCTGCAGCTGGGCTTGACAGGGAGTCATGTACCATATCAGGAGGGAAGATAGCAATGGCACTTAAGATGGTTTTGTTTGAGTCAAATGATCAGGCCTCTCCTGTTTTATCTTAAACTTGTGGAGACGGTTTATGTTTCTGATGAGGGCAGCCAAATAATGCAGTGGTAACCCAAGCTGGGTTATCCTCTGGCTATGGGGTATGTTACATTATACTTTACGTTTCAACCCTAGAGGGTGATCTAAGTTATAAGGTATTACGGGCTTCCCTGAACTGAGGCCCATTTTTCGGATCAGCGTTGGAAAAAGTTCCTTTGAAATGGGTTTTCCATCTAGCATCTGGGGAGGGTGTTTGTGGTAGGTTCAGTGAGTTACCATAGGCGCTTGCATTTTCCCTCTAGGGTTTTTTTTTTTTTTCATTTTTTTAAATGCATGGTTATCACTACCTTTAAACTCATTATCTTTTTCAAACTCTTTATTCCTGTTGTAGTCTGTATCTTAGTTGGTGGCATCAATTTGCAGTAGCTTTTCTTTTCTTTTGTTTCATTTTAAAAAATTGTTGTTCAATTACAATTGTCCCAACTTTTCCCCCCAGTGCTCTCCCCTGCCCTGTCCCCTGCTCTTGCTCCCTCAGTCAGTCCCCACACTGTCGTCCATTATCTTTTATACATGTTCCTTGACTAGCCTTTTCCCCTTCTCTTCAAACTGCTAAACTGGGAGTCATTGATTCTTCCCATTCTCTACGTTTCAACTCCTACTTTCATTTTTCATCTGACTCAAACCCCATCATTTGTTTCTCTTGTCTTGTTCAATAGAGAGTTCATCTGAGGAGAATTAAGCCCCCTTTGACAGACTAGAAGGCTTCTATAACTGAGCTATTTCTCATATAAACAGAAGGCAAAAAGTATAACAAAAGAGAAAGGAACCTCAAATCTTCTCAAACATTTATCTAATAAACTAAAATATTACAGAAATTATGGGATTATAAGACAGAAACCTGTACTTGAACAAGAATTAAATAAAAATTATATTAAAAAAAAAAAGAAATTACATCTTTTCCAAGGTGATGAAAAAAGAAAATTTTAAAACAGTTCTTATTTGGTATATTATTTGGTTCCTTTGATTTATAATACATTCTTTTCCCCTTTCTAAAAATAATTTCTATGTATTATAATGACAGTGCATATATTATAGGAAATTTTAAGAAAGAGGTAAGAAATAATAATTTTTTTTACAAAACACAGAAACCAGAGAAGGTATGTAATTTTGCCTTGGATGTAAAAGAATGCACACTATTAAAAAGTAAATTACATTGAGTTTTTTGGTATGAAAATGATGATAGAAAGAAGCATATCATTTTTCAAATGCTATCCATGTAGATCTTTTCTTATAATCTAAAACAATGGACAAGCCTCAGAGATTTAAGAACGTCTCTCCTTCCAAATGCTTTGCCATTGTGGAATCTGAAACTATTATCTGAAACTTACCTCTCTCCTATGCAACTTCACCTTCCCTGAATCGCTTATTGAAATAATCCTTACTTAAGGAACTGTTGATTCCTTCTAAAATGCATCAGGAATGAAGACACTAATTTTAGTTGTTGATCAAATTTCTCCAGATCTTACAAAGCATTCCTAGCTATGAATACTTTTAGAAATCATATCAATTTCCTTAGGATACTAAATCATCATTAACTAAATGTATTTGCATACAAAACAATAAGATAATGCCATAAAAGTGATAGATATGATTATCAAGACCTTAGCATCAATATCTGACTATGTAATCAAATATTTTTACCTATGTAGATTTTCAAGTATCTAATTTATACTTTATGAATACAGTACTATAAAAATTCTAAAATGACTTTTAACTGTGGTGGACAAAATCACATATGTATTTCTAATTGGAAACGTGTGATGTATTAGTTACAAAAAATATGAAATCAATATTCTATGAAATAAAGTTTAAAATCTTTGTCCTTTCCTATTTCTGATTTCCACATCCCCCTTTAAAGCCTGGTATGTGGTTTAGTTTATATAACTGTTGTACTCTCTTAGCATTTAACATTTTACAAATTTTTTTTCTTTTACACTGAGCTCTTTGGGTGGCTTGGCACACACTTCTTTGAGGTTTATCTTATAATTGAATCTGCAGCAAGCAGAGGAAAACATACCTTTTTTTTTCAGTAGGTCTGTAAAGATTGGCACTTCCTATCTGGATTGGCAGTTAGAGCCAAGATTACCGTGAAACAAATCAGTTGGTCATTCTATACAGAAATGCAAATGTATATGCTGAATAACTTCTTTCCATGCCTCCAAAATTTCTGTAAGCAGATTCTTTAGTACAGGGGGTTTCTCTTTCATGCAGGAGAATGGTGCACAAATACACAGACTGCAAAAGACTATAATTGGGCCTAAGTTCATGATATTCACTTGGATGAATAAACAGGGTCACAAAAGCTGGCAATCTTAATAGGCTTCATATTTCTGCTGACTCAAGTCTAAGGAAAACATAGGGTTAGGTGTCAGTAACCAAGATGGTGTTCTTTCCTGTGTGTGTCTAATGTAAGTCAACCATATTGTGAAAGATACCTTTTCTGTGAGTGCATTCATTCAGTAAAGATCACAACTGTACAATGTATGAAAAAAGTAATACTTCAGCTCAGTTCCATTTGGTGCCATTCAATTAATCCAACTTCTGTGGTAGATACAGAGATAAGCAAGGGACTGAAAATGTTGGGGAAAATGGTACAATCGGCCTACAGAGTATAAAGTGAAATGTGACAAACATTGCAAGATACTAAAAAGTACTATGAAAGATACAAAAAGTGGCCAAGGTTAATTCTGCTTGAGGAGACCAAATCCATTGCTTACAATTTAACAGATGGGTGCAATTTTCACATGCATTGTTCTCAACAGCAGATAGACTATTAGCAACATCTTTTGTTGTTGTTTTTAGTTGTTGCATTCAAATGAGGTGGAGAGGATGGCACTAGTTCTGACATACGTCTGTGTGTTTCTACTAAATTCTTTAACTTGGACCTTAAAGTCTTGCACAATTTGACAACTTGCCACATGTTCTCTTCTACTCTCCTGCTTATGTCCTCTACGCCAGACCTTATGAACAGTTTTACAAGTTGCCTACGTGGCCAGGCCTTTTTGTTTCCTCACCTTTGTACTCACTGCTACTTCTGTCCAGGATGCTCTTCTCTTACTTGCAAGTATGTATTGTTTCTTTCCAACTCAATATATGTGTAAAGCTTTCAGTGATCTCCCCTCCATGGCATTGAGAGTTGCCAGTTGCTCTAATCTTGTTGTACCCAAAACCACTTAAATCATTGATGTCTTTTTGCACTTTTTGTATTATTATGTGGTCTGGCTACTAATTACACTGTGAGCTTATGTTCATCTTCATGTCGTCCAGTAGTTCCTAAATAAATCTGATATATGAATGAATGAAGACTAACATCTTCCATTAAGTCTTTCTCAATTATTTGTCTCAATAATGATGTTACCTGCTATTAATTGATGCTGAACTTGTAGCTTATAAAGTCCTGAAAATCAGTATTTCAAGTGAATTGTAAACATTAACTAGCCTTCAACATTTAGAAAATTCTAATAGAATTGTCCTTTACAAATCTACAAATGTGGTTATGCAAAAAGTATTTGTTGAGTGCCTTCGTGCTTAAAACCCTGTGCTAGGTAATATGAGAGATACAGACAAAATACACACAGAATGCTCAGTCAATATTTATAAAATGAAGGTTTAATAAAACAATAATGGGACATGAAAAGGAATAGAATAATTGTCTTAGGAATTCAGAGTAAAGGGAAGAGCACCATCATTCTTTTTAAAAATGTTTTTAAAATTATTATGATGATAAAAAATACATAACATGAAATCCATTCTCTTACCAAAAATTTGTGGTCTATTACCAAAAAATAGTACAGTATTGTTTACTATAGGCACAATATTTACAATAGATCTCTAAAATATCTTCATCTTGTGTGATTGAAACTTTGTATTCCTTGGCAATAACTTCCCATTTCCTTTCCTTCAAGTCCCCAAGAACCGCAAGTTTGCCTTCTACTTTGATGAGTTTGACTACCTTAGATACCTCTTATATGTGGGATCATGCAGCATTTGTTCTGTGAATGGCTTATTTTACTTAGTGTAATGTCCTTAAGATTCATCTATGCTGTTGCACATGACAGGATTTTTTCTTTTGGATGTCTGAATAATACTTCACTGTATATGTACATATCACATTTTCTTCATGCATCCTTCTGTCCATGGGCACTTGGGTTGCTTCCACCACTTGTTTTTTGTGAATAATGCTGCAGTGAACATGGGAGTATAAATATCCTCTTGAGATCCTGATTTCAATTATTTTGGATAAATACTGATGGGATTGTTGCATCATATGGTACATTTATTTTAAATTTTTTGAGGAACCTCCATATGACTCTTTTCCATAACACTGTACTATTTTACATTCCTATCAATAGAGCACACGGGTTTCATTTTCTCCACATCTTGCCAAAGCATGTTATTTTATCTTTTTGATAATTGCCATACTACCAGATATGAGGTAATATTTTATTACAGTTAAAATTAAAGTGGTCATTTCCATGAAAATGAGTGATGTTGAGCATCTTTTTATGTACTTATTTGGCATTTGTATGTTAACTTTAAAGAAATGTCTATCAACTGCTTTGCCTGTTTTCTAGTTGGCTTATATGATTTTTTTTTGTTATTGAGATAGAGGAGATACTTATAGATTTTGGATATTAACCCCTTATAAGATACATAGTTTTTTTTACTTTTTTCTTCCATATCACAGGTTACCCTTTCATTCTATTGAGTGCTTCCATACTGTACAGAAACATTTTATCGACTTTCACCACTCATATTCAACATAGTATTGCAAATCCTAGCCATAGCAATCAGACAAGAAAAATAAATAAAGGCATCCAAATTGGAAATGAAGAAGCAAAACTGTCATTATTCACAGATGATATGATGCTGTATATAGAGAACCATAAAGATTCCACCAAAAAACCCTATATTAGATCTGATAAATGAATTCAGTAAAGTAGGAGGATACAAAACAAGTGTTCAGAAACAGTCATATTTTTATACATCAATAATGAATTATTGGAAAGTGAAGCTAAGAAAACAGTCCCATTTACTTTTGCAACCAAAAGGTATCTGGGAATAAGTTTAACCAAGGATGCAGAAGACCTGTATTCAGAAAATTATAAGACACTAGAGAAATAAATTAAAGAAGATACAAATAAGTAGGAGCATATACTGTGTTCATGGATAGGAAGAATTAACATAATTAAAATGTCCATACTACCCAAAGCAATCTATAGATTCAATGCAATTCCTATCAAGATACCCATGGCATATTTCTTTTTTAAAAACATTTTATTCATTTATCTTTAGAGGGGAAGGGAAGGAGAGAGGGAGAGAAATATCAATGTATGGTTGCCTCTAGTGTGTCCCCTGCTGGGAACTGGCCTGCAACCCAGGCATGTGCCCTGACTGGGAATCAAACCATGATCCTTTGGTTTGCAGGCTCACGCTCAATCTGCTGAGCTACACCAGCCAGGGCTCAATGGCATATTTCACAAAACTAAAAAAAAAAAAATACAGACATACTTCAGCATTCATCTGCTTAAGATCTTGTCAAACCCAGTACTCATTACATTTTGATGAAGAAAAAAAACTGTTTCAGCACTTGCTCAAGACTCATCACACTTTCTAGAACTTGTATGAGTCATGATGCTGACCCACAAGAGAAAATGCTTCATCACCATCACTCATCACTTGCTCAGCACTCAGTGCTTCTCCCTTACCATAAAGTAGAAGTTGACACATCAGTCTCATGGTAGCTTATGATGAACAGTGCAGAACCTCCACATATTTGTTGTAACTGTCTTGTTCTTTTGTTCATTTTAAGTGCTAATTATGGGTTGCAAAAAGATTAAGAGTGATGCCACTAAGTCTAAAAGGCAATTGATAAGAACCACGATAAAAAAAAAGATATTGTAGTTAAGTGTGAGAGTGGTATAGGTGTGACTGATATCACTTTTAAATTCAAGATGCTGAGATGACAACAGTGAGAAATAAGGAAGTGATTAAGGCAACCAGTGTTGCTAAAGGTGTAAAGTCTGTGAGTAAGCAACATGTGCACGCATTGCATGAAGCTGAAAAATTGTTTTACATCTGAATTACTGAAAAACAGTTAGTGGGTAGTAGCATTTATGAGCAATAATGTGGAAGAAAGCTAGGCAATTGGAGGCTAATTTGTTTAAAAAAAAAGCCTAGAATAAATGGTGAGGTCACTGAAGTGTTTAAAGTCAGTCATGGATGGTTTGATACATTTAAAAAGAGACCTAGCATTCATTGTGTGGTGAGGCATGGAAAGGCAGCCAGTGCCCACAAGGAAGCTGCCAAAAGCTATGTCCCATGTTTAGGGAGTATGTAGAGGCTGAGGTTTTTGTCCCCCAACAAGTGTTTAACTATAATGAGATTGGTGTGTTCTGGAAGAAAATGCCTAACAGAACCTACCTCACTCAAGAGGAGAAGGGGTTGCCAGAGCACAAGCTGATGAAGGACAGTCTCACTCAGTTACTATGTGGGAATGCTAGTGGGGATTGAAAACTTAAGCCCCTACTAGTGTATCACAGTGAAGACCTGTGAGTTTTCAAGAGAGAGAATGTGATATAAAGCAAGTTAGGTGTGATGTGGAGACAGAAAACAGAAGAAACCCCTGAGAAAGCACCTGAAGTTGTCTTGGGAGAGACAATTCACTCTTCCAACAATTAACCCCTATTCTACCTTGTTACCATCCCATTATGCCAGGAACTCCTCTCAGTGAAGGGAAGGTTAAATTTTATTTTATTTTTATGTAATTAATTGATTTTTTATCGATGTCTGTTAGTTTTAATGTTTTGCATTATAAAACAATCTCATTACTTAATATTAGCCCAGTAAAATATGAAAGCTCTTGAGAACTTTCACAAATTATTTCTAATTACATTATTTCTTATGGGAAAAAATGTTTTAGGTACTTGTTGGTTTCAGCGTTCATCACAAGTTCCAGATCAAATTAACAAGTACTGAGGTACAACTGTATTCCAAAAATTTATGGAGAATCACAGAAGACCCCAAATAACCAGAGAAATCTTGAGAAAAAAAGAACAAACTTGGAGGAATCATGCTATCTGATATTAGACTATACTACAGGACCATAGTAAATCAAAACAGCATGGTACTGGCATGAACACAGACATAGATCTATGTAACAGAATAGAGAGCCCAGGAAAAAACCTAAGCCTTTATTGCCAATTAATATTTGACAAAGAAGTCAAGAACAGAACATACAATGCAGAAAAAATCTATTCAATAAATGGTGTTGGGAAAATTGGATAGACATGTACAAAAAAGTGAGATTAGACCACCTTCTTATACTATACATCAGAATAAACTGAAAATGGATTAAAGACTTAAATGTTGGACTCGAAACCATAAAAATCCCAGAAGAAAACATAGGTGATAAAATCTCAGACATTTCTCATAGCAATATTTTTTCTGATATATCTTCTCAGGCAAGGGAAAGAAAAGAAAAATAAACAAATGGGACTACACCAAACTTAAAAGATTTTGCTCAGTAAAGGAAACTATCAACAACAAAATGAAAAGTCAACCTACTGAATGAGAGAACACATTCACCAATGATCCAGCTACATCTGATAATGTGTTAATATAAAAAATGTATAAAGAAATAAAAAAAAACTAAACACAAAAAAGCAATCCAATTAAAAACGGGCAAAGGATATAAATAGTCACTTCTCCAAAGAGGACATACAGATGGCCAATAGACATATGAAAAGCTGCTCAATGTCATTAATTGATAGATAAATGCAAATTAAAACCACAATGAGATATCACCTTACACCTGTCAGAATGGCTATCATCAATAAATCAACAACCACCCTGCTTCTGCACAGCTAATCCTCCATGGAGGGTGGAGGTTGGTGGTCAGTGATCACAGACAGTCCTTGCAGCGGACTGGCCTGGGCAAATCCCTCTCATTGATCTGCTAACAACAACCAAGGCTCAACTAGTAGAGGAAGGCATGCCAACAAGAAGTGGGTGCACCTTGAGTAAGCAGCTTGGATGATAGGGGAGATGTACCACTGGACCCTACAGGACACCTACTACATGAGGCCACACTACCAAGACCTGGAGTAAAAGCAGCTCTACCTAATACATAGAAATAAACACAGGGAGTCTGCCAAAATGAGGAGACAAATGAAAGGAAAGATGACCTGGCCCAAATGAAAGAGACCTGGCCCAAATGAAAGGAAAGATGAAAAAAAGAGCTAAATGAAATGGAGAAAAGCAATCTATCAGATGCAGATTTTAAAACACTGGTTATAAGTATGCTCAAGGAACTTAGTGAGAACCTCAACAGCATAGAAAAACAAAGTTTCCTCTCAATCACATGGCACTGTCCTTGGGAGGAGGAACTATGTGACAAAGTGTCCCAAATTTTCCTACTGGCTTTGATGTGTCTGGTTTTGCACTTGCCTGGGATACAAGAGCTTTTAACTGGTTTCTTGATTTCTCACAAAGAGATGGGTTGAATTGGATCTCCATGGGAGGAAAGTGAGTCTGTGGCTTCTCTTCTGCCATCTTGCTGATGGCACTTGGAGCATGATTCTTTTCAATGACTCCAGGTTCAGAGAAAACCTTGAACTCTGAAATCAGTTTATCTGAATCTGAAGCCTACTTTGCTACTTACCAGTTTATAAACAAGACTTCTCTGTGTCTCGGTGCCCTACTTTGTAAAACAGAGAGATGTCAAGTCACTTCCCAAACAGTTACGCAGAAAGTCCCTGGCAGAGAAATCATCTCTTTTTTTATCCTTCTCCAGAAATGTCTAGAAGGATAAAGGTCAAGACATTAATGACTAGCTAACTCTGAGGTAGTCAAAGTGTGATCTTATGTATGGTTTTATATTTCTTTCTGTATATTTTAATTTTTCTTCAATGACTATAAATTTTTAAGGTCTATGATATTTAGGTTCCTTTTATTTGAAACTTCTGGCCTTACTCAACTCGTGTACTGATTCCCCACAATTACTTTTCCTACATTTTTAAAAATATGGAGACTTGTCCAAACCTGTCTTAATATACTG
The DNA here is from genome assembly GCF_014824575.4 of Sturnira hondurensis. Classification (NCBI taxonomy): domain Eukaryota; kingdom Metazoa; phylum Chordata; class Mammalia; order Chiroptera; family Phyllostomidae; genus Sturnira; species Sturnira hondurensis. The sequence goes on along the minus strand of NW_028074443.1, from coordinate 973,504 downwards.
AAAGAGGCCTTTTCATATTCAATATGTAAGCTAAACAGTAAAGGGCTTGTGGCTTTTTGTTTTGCATAAAAGGTCTCATTCTCATTGATGAGGACAATAGGCAGTTTTATTTTTAGCAGTAAGTAGATTAAGACGACCCATCAATATCTATGTTGTACTGAGTGATGCTATCAAAGGCTATTTGGAAGAGGTCATATTGGAAAGACATTGATTTTAGCCCCAGCACTCAGAGTGTATTGGAACCATGCAACTGGACTGCCTCAAAACGATGAATCCTATTTACTTTTCTGTCCCTGATTCTATCTACTCTATGTTGTACATATTTTTGCATTTATAGAATCCTCATAAGTGAATTGTTCTACAAAGCCAATTTTCTGCTGGGCAGGGTCTTTGTCCAGGTGGGTTTTGCTCTCACATAATTGCTCTTTGTCCCCCCTAATGTGTCTGCTGAACCTTTCTAGTTTACAAAGGTTTCCTTTATCTCATTGCTCCTTGCTGTGAACCAGTGAGGTACTCAGGCCTCATAATGATGCCATTTTAGAAGTGAAGAAAAGTGATTTCACAATAATTCATAATGAAAGTAGTAGGAATGGAATCTAGTTCTTTTATTTCCACAGATTCCAAACTAGTGTTCTTTACTAGTGTCTGTACTGCCTCCCCTACTGTTTACCGTGCCCGTAACTACCGTGTTCATAACTTTCACCCTCACCAAACCAGTCTGGTTGACCAAATCATGAAGGCCCGGTTCATGTTCTACCTGCTCATAACCCTACCCCTGACACTGTGTGGTCTAGTGCAGATTCTGTTTCACCCCTTATGCAAAGCCACCGCCAGCTGGGCAGTGGCGATAGGAAGAAGTAGAGAAAGATTATTTTAACAATAGCTGGAATTTGTATAAAAATAATCACTGTATTAATCCATTGTATCCTTTCTCAAAGGTTATTTTTGAGGTTCAAATCAGACTAGTTTCAGCTGGCTAATTTCCACCTGTCAGGAGAGCTGGCCTTGTAGAGAGAGCGCTGCTATCATTCCTGCCCAGGTGGAGCAAAGGTGGTGACACTCCCAGGCCAGGAAACCTGCCAGTCTGTGAAAGATCTAGAAGTCTCCCAGGTCTCTGTCATGGAGCTATAAAGACAAGGACCTTGTGCAAAATGGTTCAAAGGCAGAGCGTCTTGCTTTCCCTGCTATTGCCCTTGGCCATTTTGATGCCGGATGAAAAATGGAACAATGTGCTCTGAAGTTCTAAGAGTGCTCCCCTTACACATTTTTGTACACTGAACTCAGTTTCAATTAAAATGCTTGGAGTATTGGTGTGATAGTGGTAGCATAACTTTTAATCCCCAATTATGGGAAATGGAAGTTATGAAAACTTTATTTTTCATAAATTAATTTTTTACTTCCCTTGGAAACTGAAGTGATGAGCTTGTTTTTAATATGGAATATAGAGTCATAGTTAAACCTCTGAAAATTATAGTAGTATTGTTATAAAAATACCATTATTTCATATTATATCAAATGATAATAACAATTTACAGCTATTAAACATAAACGTGGCTTTTATTGTTTAGGTCCTTTACATGCAGATTTTAATCCACACAACTATCATCTGTTGTTTATATTATTATTCACCTCTAAAAAATGAGGATTGTTCTCTTGAGAAACGATGTCTCAAATAAGAATGCTCATTATGACAAAGCACTTACATATACAACATGCCACTCACTCTCATAATGTAGACCACATTCCATTGGCCACAGCTTGGTCACATGGCCCCATAAAACTGAGCAAACAGGGAAATGAAGTCTGTGTGTCATGTAGAAAAGGAAACAAGATGTGGATAGCATGATATTGCAACTGCCACAGTGTTGTTCCACAGGCTAAAGAAATAAATAATTTCAATATTTGAGGATGTGGAAAAAGGCAAAAATATTGTGTTCTTATTCATGCTTAAAAATAGTATACCAAAACAAACAAGGAGAGTAAGAGTAAGAAGAAGTTTAAATTAAGCTCATTAATGAACATAAATACAAAATGCTTAAATGAAATATTAACAAACTGAATCCAACAATGTAAAACAAAGGCAATAATACATTATGACAAAGTTGTATTTTTTCTAAGATACAAAGTTTGTTTAAAAGTAGGAAATAAATATGAACAGATTGAATGTAAAATATATAAAATATCATCTTAATATAAGCCCCTCAATGCCTTTCACATACAGTTTAACATCTGTTCATACACAAACATGATAGTTAATAGTAAGTAACCAACCCCCGCCCCTTTTTTCTAGGTTCTGAAAAAGGCTCCCATTATCACTCTTTATTATCAGCATTGTGCTAGAGATCTGAGACAGTTCTATAAGGCAAGCAAAGTAAACAAAAGGTATAAAAATTATGAAAGAAGAAACAAATCTGTCACTAATTACAGATGACACATAGTGAATCTAAAAGAATAAATTGTTAGAAATAAGAGCTTAGCAAATGTGTAGATATGAAATCAATATACAATTATCTGTTGCAGTCTTAGTACAGCAGCACAAAGACTTAAAAGTGAATATTTAAAAATATATTATTTACATTAGTATAAAAACTTAAAGTAACTAGAAATAAATCTAACAATCCATGTCCAAATTCTGTATAGAAAGACTTGCACAATTCTATTCTAATGATTTTATAGAGACAAATAGGTCTATCACATCCGTGGCATGAAAGTCCCAATTTGTGAATGTGTCATTTTCCCTTTAATTGATTGAGAGAGCCAGTGCATTTAATTCTTTTCATGGAATTTGGAAAAATGAATGAAAAATTTTTGACACTAGAGAGGACCCAAACATATTCTTTAAGAGCAAGTTGGGTGAACTGGTCCTACCAGACATGAAGAGTTAGAAGGTTTGGTATGCAACTGTGCAGGGCTATAAAAATTGTCAAATGAACAGAAAATTGACCTCAGTAGAAATTAAATGCCTAAAAGGCACTTGGAATTTCACTGAGACAGTATTATAGATTATTGGAGAAGCCTGGTCTTTTCAATAAATGGAACTGGGAGAGTTGGTTGTGCATAAAAAAATAAAATTTTTTATGGAAAAAATAAAATTGGATCACTGCCATGTAAAAAATTTATACCATGTGACTTTTCATTATACATTTTGAAAAGCAGGTTATAAAAATACAGGGGTGGGCAAAAGTAGGTTAATAATAATAAATAATACAATAATGAGTAAATAAATAATAATACAAGAATAAACTGTGTTTCAAGTGCTCACAACTGTAAACCTACCTTTGCCCACCCATTTACTAGAAAATATAGTAGAATATTTTTATGTCCTTGGGATTTTGTAAAACACAGAGACTGTAAACTATAAAGGTAAGACTAATAAATTTACATTGAAAGTAAGAATTTCTCTTCACCCAAAGATAACATAAAGAAATGGAAAATGCTCCTGGCTGGGTAGCTCTTTTGGTTAGAGCATCATCCGATATGTCAGGTTGCAGGTTTGATCCTCAGTTAGGGCACAAATAAAAATCAACCAATGAATGTATGGACAGGTGGAACAACAAATCAGTCTCACCCCACCACCCCTTTTCCTCTAAAATCGAATAAAATTAAAAATAAGAAACTGAAAATAGAACTTAGTGACATTGTTACAAACACATATAATTGACAGCAAGTTATTAAAACATGAGAAAGAATGAATATAACAGGATTAGAGATAGCCCTTTAGAAAACTAGGCAAAAGGTAGTCAGGCACTTTGCAAAAAAGAAAGTACTAATGACCGATAGACTAAGGGAAAGGTACTCAATTCCATTGGTAATCAGGAAAATGCAAACGAAGACTACTACCATATGCAAATGTCACCTATAGAATTTACAGAATTTAAATGTCTAACAACTTAAATCAAATGAGGCGTAGGATTAGAGTATTCTGAGTAAGGGAATCCACTGAAGAGTTGAAAGCAAGGATGTAATGATACCAAAGTTCTATAAAGCTTCCTCTAAATGCTGCATGGAACCTGGAAAAGAAAATGGTTGACTCTGTCAAATATGGATGAGGATGTGGAGCAAAGAGAATTCTTATTCTTTGCAGTGGTCAGTTGATAGCATCAATTTAGAAAATAGTTTGACATTTGCCAGCATATTGGAAGATATATAGTTCTTATGGCCCTAGAATTCCAATCCTGATCAATATTATAGAGAATTTTTTACTCACTTCTCCCTGAAAACTTACACAAACATTTTTCAGAGCAACTCTGATATACTAGTCTGAAATGCAAACAACCCAAATGTCCATCTACTGTAGATTGGATAAATAAATCATGGTATATAAACATACATTATAATAATGTAGTATGTGGCAAATGAACAAATTACAACGTACACCAACATGGAAGAACATTCTATCAACATAATGTTGAGTGAAAGAAGTAGTTACAGAATATATACAATGTGATTCTATTTTAACAAAGCTCTAAACAGGTAAAGCTATACACTTTCTAGTTTAAATGTGCGTGCATAGAAAGAAAGGAAATAGTTATCACGTAAGTAGGATTATGATTACTTATGTAGGGAAGGAAGGAAATTTCACTGGGAGGGACATACGGAAGTCTTCTAAGATACGAAATGTGTTCTATTACTTAACCAGATCAAAGCTCTAAGGCTGATTATTTTTATACTTGAAATTGTATGTTTTTACATATGCTTCTGTGTATATGATACATATTATAAGAAAAAGGGGGCTTTGTAGATTCAATTTTTTTTGTTGGAATATGCCCAACAATTTTTTTTCATGGTGTGAAATTAAAAAAAATTAATCATGTTACTAAAATCTACTATTATTCTCATTAAAAATTTAAAAGCCATAAAACACATAATGGAAAATATAGAAATGGCCAATATATAAATTGTGAATTATTTTTATTTTATACAAAGTAATTAATATAAGTCCATGTGAATATTTCTGTTACAGTTTTGAAATTATTTGCACCAGAATAAAATACTTTTCTGCTGGTAGTGCTCACAAGAATGCACTTCACAGGGATCTAATAATTAAACATCTGAATGTTACATAGTTAGGGCAGTTAAAACAATGTCTCTCTTCTCCTACCCTGGAAATGCTCAATTTAACTAAACTTTTTTATTTGATATTTGCAATTTATTATTTAAATACCATATAGTGAATGATAGTAAAACAATGCAAACTTTCCTTACATCTGTATAGAATATTATAGTGTACAAATCACTCTCATGAGAGAGTAACAAGTAATATTTCTTTAGAAGCATGCATGATATAAATTCTCACAAGCACCATAGGAGTGATATACTATTATTATTTTGTTTCAGTGTGGAAACATTATGTCTCAATATTATCATTTGGGGGGAAATTAAAATTTAAGTAACTTCTCCACTCAGAGAAGGACAAGTACTGTATGATATCACTTACATTTATTTATACATGAGATCTAAAAGAGACAAACTGGTAGAAACAGTATAGTGGTGGTTACCAGGGCCTGGGGCGGGGGGGCAGGTAAAGGAAATGGAAGATACGGTCAAAGGGAAAAATCCAGCTTTAACATGAACACACTTAGGGATCTGATGTATAGCATGGGGGTTACAGTCAGTAATACTGTTTCACACCCTTCAGTGTTGCTAAGAGAAGAGACCTTCATGTTCTCACTGCCAAAAGGTAATGGTAACTGTGATTGGATGGAGGTGGTAGCTAATGCTGGGACAGTAATCCTTTTGCAATTTATAAAGTATGAAATCAACACAATTTACTTACCCCTGAAACTTACACAATGTCATGTGTCAATTATATCTCAATGAAGCTGGGAGAAAAGAAAATTAAGTAACTTTTTGAAGTTACTTAAGAACCAGGTAGAACATTATTAGAACCTGTATTTGAGGTGATTTCAAACCCTTAGGCTGTTTCAAACCAGACATCCCCCTCCCCCTTTTAAATGACTGCAGGAGTTGAAACCTATTATTTGGGAACTGTCAAAGACTTGTTCACCTCCCATCCCTTTGCACAGTGTTAACTTTTTAAAAAAGAAATAAATGCTTTTGTTTAGTGCACTGGGCTTATCCCAAATCCCACAGAGCCCGTCCCCTCTTGCCTTAGTGATGACATTTCAGTGATGCCCTAAACTCCTGCACATTTTTGGATTGTCCTCTTTTACCAGCTCTTTTTCTCTCAACAGCTATTCTTTATAGTTATTTTCTTAGATAGGTTTTTAAAAAGCCACACTTTATAGGTGGGGAACCTAATTCCCAATGACATTGTGGCTGACCAGAGTATTGAAATTGTTTTATTTCTAAATGCAAAGGTTCTCAAAATATAGGAAAATTCAATCTGAAAATGAAATCTGATCCCCCTGCCCCCACATTAGAATTAATTTATCAGATTCTTTCTCTGCCTGGGAGAAAATAAATAAATGAACTTCACTGCTGTCACAGACATCCTGGTTTTGCTTTCATCTTAATTAGTGGATCTTTTGCCCTCTTTGGAAAAAGAAACTTAACACCATCCTGGAGGAAGGGGTTTTTCCTCCCTAGATTTCCTGATGTGAAACCCATTCCTCTAATGTTTTCCATCATCATAGGGTGTGACCATTCCAAACAACACGTGTTCTCTCACTGCTCCAAGAAACAAAGAAAAAAGAATAACTTTTTCTTAGTTCATTGAAAATGATGACTGTGGTACTGTTAGAGATTTTCTTCAGATAATGGAAACAAAACACTGTTCGATCTGTGAGAGAACTATTACTTTCAGTGTACATGTGAGGTCGGGAATGGGAGGCAAGGCTGGTGAGAAGGGAAAGAGGATTTCGTTGAGAAAAGTAATGGACAAGAGTGAATTCCTGGCATTCTCAAGAATAAAATGGAAAGAGCCTAGCATAATTTTGGCTAAAACATTGAGGTAGTCTTTATTCTTCCAACCTCTAGATCATGATTTCAGCTTTTGTGCTTTATGTAAGACATAAAACTATCGGTGCTGGCACAAAGCTCTTGCCTAGCTGCACAAGTGTAAGGTTTCTCTGTACTCGGGAAACTAAGACGTGCAACCCTCAGTTCGCACGATCAAAGAACTGCTCTCCTATCAGCCTGAGAAAACGCAGGAAAAAATTACTGATAGGTCATTTTCCCAGGGGACTCATTTGAAAACACTTGGCAAACTTACAAAGAAACTGGAAATAGCGCATGAAGGCAAACATGCTAAGCAGGTGCCATTGAGTGTTTTAATATTAACAGTATCTCAGAGAAGATAGCCAAATGACTGTGACTCAAGCTGATTTATCTGCAGTTGATTATTATGAACCAGGTACTGAATTTCAGTTGGAACCAGTGACTTAGTTAGAATAGCTAACACAGATTTACAGGCTGCTGGAACCAAGTATTTCCTTTAAGGGAATGACATTTTCTTGCAATGTGATTAGCACAACTTCCAGAAGTTCATCACAATATGGTAACAATTTTAATCAAGGCAACTTGCCAACTTTATAGGGAAGTGTTTTACTTCATCAAATTTCCCAAAGAAACTTTTAGAGGAAAGAGCTGAGAGCTTTTCAAAAGTTTGTCAGGTCACCATCATCAGTAAAGAAGAAAGGCATTGTTTATTTGAGTCACTGCTGTCTTTAGTAGCCTGCATTCACAGTGAGCTGGCTGATGGGTGCAGATGTTACAAGGCGCACTGTACTGGGAATGCGGACGGATCCTCTGAGTATCCCCTCCCATCTCCCAAATGCACCACTGTTCTAAAGTTGGTGGGTGACCCATTAGCTCTGAGAGTAATATTTTTATTAAATTAAATACATTGTATTAATTTGTTGGCTTTCCAAGCATCCACAAATGTTCTAATTTTGGAATTTGGCCTTTCCCATTTGTATATGTATTAATGTCTGGACTCTCTATTCTGATCCTTTTGTTTATCTGGTTATAGCTGTAGTTCTAACTTATATATTTCCTCTTACTCCTTCAAATTTTCTTAAATTCCTGGTTTCTATATTCTTCCAAATGAATATAAGGTTTACTTGTTACATTCTATGAAAAACTCTGCTGAGGTGTTGATTAATATTGTTTTAAATGTATAGATTAATTGGATTAATTGATTAATAACATCAGTAATATTGTATAGCTTTCCATCACTTTCCTAGGTTCTCTTTTGCTTGCTTTAGTATGTTAAAGAATTTTTATATATATAGACATTACATCTATTAGCTATACTCCTAAGTAGCTCATAAATTTTGATGCAATTTTATATAAAATATATATTTAATTACTTTTTGATGGGTTCTTAGTGCATATAGGAACACTTATACATATACAAACAAGGCCTGTCCAGACAGTACCCAGCCATGTGATATGAAAAATAGAGACATTTATTGAAAAAGATACAAAATATAAGAAACATTGTACATAGGACAATGACTCCTCAGTCCCCTTCAAAGTAGGCACCTTGGGACCTCACACAGTTCTCCCAGTCACCATCAGCTGCCCTGTCATATTTTCCCGAATCTCTTTGATGGACTGAAATCTCTTCCCTTTCAAAGGTGATTTTAGTTTTGGGAAAAGCCAGAAATCACAGGGCCCCAAATGTGGGCTGTAGGGGGCTGAGTCACCTGGGTGATTTGATGTTTCACCAAAAAGCTCTGTATAAGATGTGATGCATGGTCAAGCGTATTGTTGTAATGAAGCTGCTAATCACTAGTTGCCCGTAGCTGTGGCCTTCTGAATCATCCAAATAGCTTCCATGGGGGAATATTCAAGCTAAATGCAAAATCTGACGTAGATTCATTGCTCTACTTGCTCAGTCATTTTGAATGAGAGGGCTCCACAGTACATGTGCTCATTCAATGGCACCTACGGTCCCCACTAACTAGTACAGTGAAGTCATCATTGTTTACCCATTTCAGTCCACTCTTCTTGCCTTCTGGGTTGTATCAATGCCACATGAGCTGTTCTTGTTATATTGACAATGGCTGGACTTTTGCCTGACCACACACACACACTCACATGTATGTGTATACATGTGTATATGTATATGCATACATACACATGGAATGCTAGTATTTACTAAAAGAATGTTTTGGATTGTCTAGGCTGTCTATTATATCACCTGTAAATGAAGGAAATGGGCTTTTTATTTTCAATTTTTGAACCTCTTATTATATTTTACTTTTCTTATTATATTTAGAGTCTATCCATGATTTTTAAAAAAGCGGGAATGCTTATTTTGATCCTGACTTCACAGCAAGTGCTTCTGCCATTTTACAATTAAGAGTAGGAATTAGTATAAAGGACACATGGACAAAAATAAGCAGGGGCTGGAAATGGGAGGGTGGTAGGGAGGACTGGGGGGTGGTGGGCTGGGATGGGAGTAAAAGACAGAAAACTGTACTTGAACAACAATTTTAAAAAAAAGAGTATCAGTTAGAGGTTTTCAGAGTATGGACGGTCTCCTCAATCAGCAAGACTACACCATCTGGGAACCTGTTAGGAATGCAAATTCTTGAGCCCCACACAAAAAGTTCTACTAAGTTAAAAACTGTGAGGGAAAAGAGATCATCCCAGAAACTTGTGTTTTAACACATTCCTTCAGGTGATTCTCATGCAGACTACAGTGTGAGAACCTCTGCTCTGGGTATTTGTCTGTAGTTTCCATCAGGCTAAGATGTCTCATACTGAAATACAACTGAGCTCTTCTCATGAATACATGATACATTTTTGATACATTTTTGAATATTTTGGGGGGACCTAGTATTTTGTTCTCAACCTATCAATATAATGGGTTCTCAAAAAATATCATTGTTGTTATTGGACAATCTCTACTGATTCATGATGTACTGTTGTAGTTGTGAATAGCATTATTTATATTTTAAGAGTTCATATGCACATTGAAAAACTACAAAGACTGTTTTCTGACCTCAAAAGTTGTAACCAGCTTTCTGTTTCAGTGTTGTCTTTGCTTTCATCATAGGATATACCCTAGTTTGGAGTTTTTTATTTGTTTGTTTGTCTTTGGGTCTATTTTGCTCTTTCTCTCTCTCTGTCTCTCTGTCTCTCTCTCTCTCTCTCTCTCTCTTTGCTTCATATGAGCAGCTAGCACTTCTGACATGCCCACCTTTGTCTGGTTGTCCAGTTTCAGCCCGGCACCTCACAGAAAGCCTGCTCGGCAGGTCCCCGTGCTGGAGGAGCGAGCCCGGGTGCCTGTGCTGTGGGGCAGGCCGGCTCTCTTGGTTTTACAGCAGCCTCTGCCCCTCGTGTCCTTATCCTGTTGACTTCACTTCCCCACAGTCCGAACTGGCCTTAGGTTTCTGTGTTTTCAGTGCATCTATTTCTTGATGAGCCACAAAAGTCCTTCTAAGAATGTTCTGGAATCGTGTGTGGCGGAAAGTGGTTGTAGGAAAGGAGGTAAACCTGACTTCAGACACACACTGGCGAAATCACGGTGGGCAGAGCGCTTCACTCTTCACCTGACAGAACATTCTGTCCTCGTCTGTGGCGTGGGATAATGCTACCCACCTTATCCGGTATTATTACATATATGCAAATTAAATGATAAATTAATGGCCAGGCTTTTTTGACTGCTTACTCTGTCCCAGTGTTATGTTTAGAACTTTGCATATATATATAAATATATATATATATATATACTCAACCAATGAGATCATGTGGATGTGGTACCTGGCTCAATGTCTGGCACCCAGTAAATGGTAAATGAAAATGGATTTTAAAAAGTGTTCAGTGAAAAAATAGGCTGTATCTAGGAAATGGATGTGTATTAGTCAATTTAAAAAAGGATTTAAAATAGTTTAAAAATAAATAAGGCGTAGTTCTTGCCTATAGAGCTCCTGGTGTATTTGTTATTGCATGCACTGGGCTTTCTCAAAGCAATGATAAAAGACATTGTAATTCTATACAGATCCTACTGATATTTGCAATTGGTTACCTGTGAAAGGCAAAGCATGCCAATTAACAAAATAAATATTTTGAATTACACTGTGTTCACTTAGAGATAGCATGATTAGATGGTTAAAGCAGGAAATTACCATTTAGGTGATTACAAAGTCTGAGAGAGCAAACAAATTTAGCTGAGTTCCAATTTTCATTTTATTGCAGGGACTGAAGTCACTCTTTCAGAAAAGTGACCTGTGGGCAATCCTTTATAGGAGACAATGGAATCATAGAGAGAAAAGGCGGGCAAGTCCTGAATCACTCACCACAGTGAGCTTGTGGTGAGCCTTAAATTTCTGTCCAAGCCAGACAATCCAGTAAAGTTACTTAAGGATTATGTAACAAAAACTCTGTGTTGATCAGTGGTCAGCCTATCTTTAGCTGAAAGAAGATGAAAGAGCATGTCTGCCAAAGCCTTCACTGTTCCCAAGCAATGCATGGGGTAGTTTACTCAAGGGTATTTGAAAGTACTAGGGTCAGGCTGGTTTCTATAAAAGGTGATCCATTAGGGCTGCATTATGCACATCTAGGAAATAAGGCCTTTTAAACTGAGGACGTCCTAAATGTATGACCTGTGAAAAAATGCTGGGCTCCGAGGACTATGATTCCAAACAGGAGCGATTCAAGCCATTTCAGATGTAAGAGCTTGATTAGTGGTGTTTTCACACTGTTTCTTGAATTTATTTTACATCTGCTTGGTGGCTACAATCTGCTTGCCCTTCGAAGGCTTACTTTTATCATGATCCCTTTGGCTCAGGGCCTTTCAAACTTTAGTTTTACCTTAGAATGTATTATTCAGTCATCCACTCATCCAATCAGTACTTATTGAGCATCCGCTATTGTGCCAGGCACTGTCCTAGGTGGTAAAAGGTACAGCAGGGAATGAAAGAAAAGCAAACCTCTGTGCTCTGGGGCCTCCGGCCTCACCGTTTTCTGCCGTGCTGCAGGGGCCATGCACCTGCGGTCTTCCCTTAATTTCCTCACCTCATTCCTGGTTAACCCCTCTGGAAATCTCAGCTGAAAAGCTGCTTTTTCGGGAAAGCTCTCGATCCCCTCCTTCACACTAGATGAGGCTTCCAGGATATATATTTTCATTACTCATTATATAGTCTTTAAAGCACCTCTTACAATTTCATAATGTATCACTTGTATAAGGAGGCTCCCTAGGCTGTAAGCTCTCTTAGGATTGGCACCCTGGTTTTCCTATTTGCCAACAAATTCCCAAAGTCTAGAACAGTTCCCGGGACAAAGAAAATGCTACAATATAGTCCTATTTTTAAGGAAAATTGGCATCAGGTACACTCATGTCAGGTTGGATTTTGGACATTTTTATGTATCAGCATTTTATTGTATAAAGTCACATCAATTTACTGTCTCGCCCTCCCCTATTCCCTTCAGCCCTTCCAGGTCACTGACTCCAAGGTCCTACAGACGCCTCAGGCCTCATCCTCTGAAGGATGAAGCCCCGAACCCCAACCCTCACACATGCCCATGTTCGTATTCAGCTTCCGTGTTCACATGTATTCCCCATATCACATTTGCACATTGGGTTTGCTTTTTTGCTATGCCATGGGTCCAGAGAAACTAAGAGGATGCCACCGATAAACCTCATGCAGCACTTCGCCAATGACAGTGAAATAACACCGACGATCCGTGCTCCCCAGTGTCTCCCCATCCCACTCAGTACAACATTGAGCCATATTCACCAAGTGTCTGCTCTGTAAAGCCCATTTCACCTCAGTTTCTTTAATCTTAACTAGAACACAATAGTTGTATGTGTCTTTCCATTTCAGCTTTTAACATTCTATTTAATGTGCTACTTTAATACTTGTTTTCAAGACATCAGTTTTACAAAGCTAGAGTCATTCTGATATACAACTTTGCATCCTGTTTTTGTCACATAACTTTGTATCCTTATGGTATTCTCTGTGTCTGAAGCTAGTTTTCCAGAAACCTGAGCCTGGAGCTGTATTCTGGAGTATAATCAAGGGCGCAGGGCAGGGAGGGACAGAGGAAGTAAAGCAGGACAAGGGAGAGCTAATACAAAGATGTGACAGCCAGCTTGCTCCTAATTAGTGCACCGATTACTTCATGTTGGATCCAGCGGATGAGAAACTTCACAAACTGTGTGTGAGGACCTTTCATCCAGGGAGAAAACTTATACAAGGGTTGACAAAAGTAGGTTTACAGTTGCAAGTATGTGAAACAGAGTCTATTCTTATATTGTTAGTTATTTATCAATTATTGTCTTTTTCCATTCAGAACCACCAAAAACCTACTTTTGCCCACCTCCCCATACATTGGCTCCATTCCCTGCCTGCCAATATCTCACAGTATATGAATTCCCCTGAACTTCTGCACTATGTGTACTTAAATAAAAATGGGGTTCAGTGGGGTTTCATTCTGTTTCAAAGCTTGGTGTTAACAGGAAATTTCCAGGCAGAAGAGGAGATGGCACAGTGCAGGTATGAAGATGTGTTTGCATCTATGTAAAGTAGGTCAGAGCACACACACACTTGGTCACCACAGTGGCAGCTGGAACAAGAGACAGTTGTGGCTGAGAGAATCTGAAGCACCTCTTGTGTCTGAGGCAATAAAGCCCTTGCACTACCCAGAATCTCCTAGTACTCTTCCATAGTTTCTTGTCCCTCTATCCCCAGTCATTTTTCCTGTCCAGCCTTTTACCAGCTATGCAAAACTTCTCAGGATTCCTTGTGTATCTGGACCTCAGGCCACTGCTCTCTACAAACAAAGTGGATAATCTAATTTCTGCTCACAGCTCCCCACCACTGTTCCTAAAGGCTCCCTTCTGTGGGGCTTTCCCATGGCAGCAGTCCATTTTTATACTGCATCAACCCATCTGTGAACCAGGCCAAGTTCAGTTCTTCTCTGTGGATTGTAACAAAGAAAAAAAAGCAAAATCTCCATATGACCATATGTGTGAGTTGAAGTCAAGATATCCATGTAACAGAGTTCACTGACATGGAGGTCTGATCATCTGTTGTTCTTCTGGAACTACTGAGGATCACTCCCCAAAATATAATTTGTACGATAAGACAGAACTCAGCTCTGCTATCCTGCATTATCACTCATTGCTGGTAATACTCAGTTCACAATGGGTCATTCCTAAACAACTTTGTCACTTCCGAAGCCACAGGTACTCAGTCGCCACAACAGTCCGGGTACCTGGGAACTGCTTATCGAGCAGAGAGAAGCCTTTGTCCCCAAAGGCATAGTTTCGTTCCATATGTAACTTTAAGCATTTGCAGCTATGTATCTCCCAATGGGACTTGCCGGAAACTCCACACAGCACTCCCATGCACGAAGGAGACCTCCAGCTCCATTGGCCTAGCTGTCTGATGGTCCAAGTGGCAGGGTGGCATGTTCACAGCCTTTATCCATCACAAATTCCTTTTACTCTGAGTGCCATTCAAGGCTAAAGCAGTCTTCCAAGTCTCAGAATACATGGGTTTGAGCACAAGTATAATAGATGCTTCCTTCAAAAGCCAAAGAGTGCCATGTGCTTTGTCTCTTTCCTCTTGGTAAGGTGCAGGGTACAAGCACATACTTTACCTTCGAGGGCCCAGGCTGCCACTAGGTCCAGGAGAAACTCACTAATATGGCAGGCCCTGAGAATTCGTGGATCTTATTTCTAGTCGCTGGACTTCCATATTTTTTATTAGGACATTAGTATATTGGACACTGCCTGCTCACCAAATCAAATCAGTAGGCTATGAGCAAATCAGTGGGTCAGTTGGATGGTCACTTGCGGGGGCAACTTTGCCCACAAAGTACCCCCGTCCACCACAGATGAAAGTGAAGCTACTAAGACATGATCTGCTTGGGGAAGAAAGGTGGCCGATCCCTCAAAGGAGAAGGGCCAAGAGCCCCTTCCTCAAGGGGCTTTTATTGGATTCGTTTACACAAGAATACAGGTAAGGATCAAGCAATAGATAGCATTCAAAGGACTATGAGGGCTTATTCTCAGTCAGGGTCAGATAGCTAAAGAGCCATAAAACTTTGAGAAAGAGACTTCTTTTTTTTAAATTTTTTAAAAGATTTTATTTATTTATCTTTAGAGGGGAAGGGAAGGAGAGGAGAGAAATATCAATGTATGGTTACCTCTTGTGAGTCCCCTGCTGGGAACTGGCCTGCAACCCAGGCATGTGCCCTGACTGGGAATTAAACCAGGATCGTATGGTTCGCAGGCCCGCGCTCAATCCACTGAGCTATGCCAGCCAGGGCGAGGAACAGACTTCTTGCTTGGACCCTTATCATTTAAATGAGCGCATTTTAAACAAAGCAGGTTTCACAGGATTTTACATATTCTTTCTTAGGCCTGATTACCCCAGATCCCGCTCCAGCAGGCAAAGGGGCTGCACCACTTTCCCCATCATTGGTTTTTAGGCTTAAGTGCATTAGAGCCAGGAAGTGCTTCTCCCAGACGAAAATGGGGACTTGAGCTATGTCAGAATAGCGGGGGTGGGGGGGGTGGCAAGGGTCCATCACTCCCTCTTTGTTGCAGGCCTCCCCCCCCCGACCCAAGTTCTTCATGATGGCCTCCCAAGTGATCGTGTCTGGCTTGGGTTGCCCCTCCTATGAGGAGTTGTATCTGCCTCTGACTAACCAACCATGCATTAAGGATAGGGGAGGTTGGTAGCAGAGACAAAGCAGAGCAGTTCCCACAGACACTCACATGTCAACTATGCTCAAAGACCCTGCAGATTATAATATAATAGGAAACAGGACAGTAATACGTCTCTGGGAAGACTCTAAAAGTGTACTGCTATCTCTGTACGAAGCCAAATGATTGCTTCCATCTACAATATCCTGGCCTGAAAGTCTTCTTTCTAGGACCATGTTAGATGTCTCACCTGTTTTCTCTAGAAAGCAGGGCATGGGAGAAAAGCTATGTGCTACTATTTCATTAGGAAGTACAATTCCATAGAGCAGGAACAAGGAAGAAGAGAAGTAAAGCAGGTATAACCAATATAAAATTTTCAGCACAGACGCATGCAAACATTCTTTAAGAATCACAGAATTGTCAATCATGGGGGAGAAAAGGGGACAAATGTATCCACCAACTCCTCTTTTTCCCCAGGTCTATTGCCCTACATGATAATAACTCCCTCATAAGTGTGTGGGTACAAGCAAACTTCATGGGGAACCATGCTTCGGTGTCAACAGGTCTTGGGGTGGAAGGACAGAGGCTGCTTGTTTGATTTGAACCAAACTGTGAACTTGAGCTCATGTGAATCAGTTAGAATTTAGGCAAAGCTGGTCATTGCCACAGAGCCCGAACAGAAAAATGCAAGGTCAGTAGGTGACCAGGATCTGAAGTACCATGTTAAGTAATTTGATGCATTGTGCTACTAAAGACTCTTTAAAACAAACATTTTTCTGACTGTGTAATATTTGCTTTATTGAAATATTCATTTCATTCTTTCATTGATATACCCCAATCTATTGAAACATATTGCAATTGTTAAACAGGTTGTTTCCCTTATACTAATATGTGTCAAGGTAATCAAGCTTGGTGTGAATGCCTTATGAATGAACCCTTTCTTCATACTTCACCCAGGCTTAACTCTCCAGATTTCAGCATCCGGCAGCCTTGTGAGTGTGCTGTTTTCTTGTGATCTTGGTCCACGGCTAAAATGGAAAAACTCGAACTCAATTCAAACTGGATTTTATCTTTCTAAGTGGTATCACTGTCTAATAGGAGAGCAGTGGGGCGTCCCATCTCTCCACAAGGTGCTTGATTTGGAGTTTGTTCTTTCAGTGTCTGTTGAGTTCTTCCTGTGTGGTTGGTGTTGTGTCAGAAGCTGGAGATACAGGAATAAATGAGAGGTGACCATGCACCCCGAAGAGCTCCTACTCCAGAAACCAGTTGCCACAAGTATCAATAGTCTTTGAAAAACCACTCCTCAGCATTTCCATTTGTATAATAATTTGCACATGAGAAAAACAAAGCAGTTTATTTGCAACTGAAGTAGTGGTCTAGACCATAACAAGGATTCTAGTTCTAAAATATTCAGGTCAGGTAGGAAGGTAATACAGTTTTTGTGGCAGAATGTTTTTAAGAATTTAGGAAGCTTGGATTCAATGTGATCTCCCCACAGTAATAATAACCTCATAGAAGGAAGATAAAATGTTATCATCCAAACCTCTCATTTCACCATTTCACTGGGAATTAATGATCCATGCCAGTATAGAGCTCAGTCCGTTTTCATCTATGTTGTCCTGGAATGAGGTTGTTGGCTTTGGGGAAAATTAGCTTCCTTATGTAGGACGTTAACATTTTCAAACATTGCCCTTCATGTGAAGCTAAGAATCCTCTGAGCTGAAAAATCAGTATTGCATCCCTCAGTGGTTACAGTGAAAAAATTTAGGTTAAAAGACATGGGTAAGATGTGACCTGAATAAGGTATCCTAATTGGAGTTTGCATGACTGCCAAATCACGTGTTAAACACTGTTCATTTTATGACTTAGGATCTTGATACGTTCCGGCACAGTGTAAATACTAGTTATAATAATCATAGTAACAAATGAGCTCTCTTTAGTGGATACTGTGCCTAAAATAATCACAATCTCTATTCCAAAACCCTGACAGGGTCTCAGAGGAATTACTGGAGTCTGTGTGTTTAGAAAGTTACACACTTTAATTGTACTTTCTTCCCTGAAGTGAATAAAACCGTAACATTTTGTAAAATGGGACAGAGTAAAGGGAGAAGCAGCTAACCTGACATTGGTGATGGGACTTCTTCAAGTGATAAAGCAAGATTCTCACTTCTTTCTCTTCTCCTCTTCCCTCCCCTCCCCTTCCCTTCCTGTCTCCAATTTCCTTCCTCTCTGCCACTCTCTTCCCCCTCTCCCCCCCTTTATTCTTCCTTCCCTTCCTCCCTCCTTTTTCCCCTCTCCCTTCCCTCCCTCCGTCTCTCCCTTATTCTTTCTTTTTCAAGCATCATAGCACTGTGATTCCCCCCTCATTAGTAGCATTTCAGAGATCTGTGACTTTCAGGTTTTGTTTCACTGGCTTTCATTCCCTATCTTCTAAATGCTGTTAACAAAAAAAGAGAATACTTTGCTGAGAAACGTATTATAATTTTGGAATCATAGCAAAGAAGATGATTTTCTCAAATTTATCTTGTTACTCATATAAGAATTTTAGTCCCATCAAAATACATTTGCTCTGTCAGATATGCTCCAGTATTTTTATAAAAATAAGAAATATATAAAAATCAGAAAAAAAGGGTGAAGAGAACAATCTTCTGAATTTCCACTTTCTGTAGCATGTGCCTTGTCAGGATCTCTTGCCACTAATTAAATTCGTCTGTGACTTTCTTCTCTGTAAGTCTTCGTTTTTCTTTACTGCCCAAATACCTCCTTCTCTTTTCGGTCTCATAAGGAAATCCTCTGAAGCTTCACGTCAGATAATCTGGGACGGACGGGGCTGTATGTTCTCCCTCCAGGTTGCTTTGTGAGAAAGCTCTGCTGAAAAAGCCTTCTGTTTGCTTTTAAAACAGTGGCACCTGTCCAACAACATGTCCGATTTGTCAGGAAGGCCTGACTGAGGCCCTTCACTGTCAAACGCCAGTGAAATCATTGACCTGAAGGGGAAATGGATCGTTATTAAGAGGAATGAATTGCACATTGTTTCTGCCTAATACTCACACAGCTTCTTCCTTGGAACATACATTCCTAGCATTTGCTTCAAACTGCCTACCTGCCTAGTGAGCTTCTGCGTGAGAACTGAAGCGGCAGCCTCCTTGTGGATACTGCGTGACCCGAGGGGACTGAATCCAGAGTAGACTGGAAAGCCTTTTGTGTTTTCTCTTAGAGGGAGTTAGTACTGCCCAGGACGTCTCTTTAGGCTCATAGGCCTCTTCTCAAGTTCTAGGCCTGAATTCGAATTTAGGCTAAAGGTAGGACTAACAGTGCAGATTTGTGTTTGAAGAAACAAAAAGGCTGGTTTTGGACTAGACAGCTTGTCAAGTAGACGTATTTAAACCGTTTTCCACTCCATCTACAGGGTCTGCTTTCCAGCAGTTGGGTTTGCTTTGACACCTTGGAATCACCAGCATTTCATATGCAATGGGATTGGGGGAACTTCTTCCCCTTTCTCCCAAATTGAGAATAGAGACCAAGAAATAGTACAAGTGTTTGTAACTTTAACTTCAAAACTCACATGCACGGGGCATACTTATTCTCCTGTGTGCACTTTGAAGCAGGGAAAGCCCGTTTCTGCAGAGAGGTATACATAAAGAAAAACAAGTTGGGAGAATCCCACTAAGGTCCCGACGTCTTTCCTGTCCTCTTAGGACCTGCTTGAATTCCATTTTTTTTCTTTTTCTCTGCTTCAGCTGGCTTGAGTAACTGCCCGTTATCCACAGTTAAAAAGAGTCTTGACAAATACATAAGCAAAGCCAGGTACTCTTTTATATTCCCATTTAGAAATTGATTTACAATTTTGCACAGAAAACAGCCAGCAGGAAAATGTTATACTTTAATAATACGCAGCACATGAAACAATTATTTAGAGCTGACAAATCTCTTGAAAGGCCACTGGCTCATGCAGCAGTCAGGTAATGAGAGAACAGAGGAATATCAAAAAGCTAAAGTTTCTGAGGAGCACACATCAATAGCAGCATCACAGGGAACCACTCAGGAAGAGTTAGGTCAGAGCAAATATTTACACAGAAGAAAATCCAGTGATGCAGTGTTATTATAATCATTATTTATAAAAGCCTGTATCACTGCAAATCACAGTCTCTGGAGGGATAATTTATAATGAAGGTTATTTTAATTGCTTTGTTCCACCCTTTCTTATGATTGTTTTCTTGGGAAAACATTGTGTAAAACACAGAGTATCTGAAAGCAAAATACTCTTCATTCTTTTTTAAATCAAGAAATTATTTAGCTAAACTATAAATACCCAAGACTTTAAAAAAAAAACCAACAACTCCTCCTATTCCTTCTTCTTCTTTTTCAAAGGCTTTTTATTCTTTAGGGAAATGTGTGTCTATGAGTCCTCACAACTAATGAATAGAACATGATAGGCCGTTAGAAATGACTCACATTTTCCTCATTTCTTGTCAAGGAGTTAAACTGCAGTTGTATATTTCAAAAATAAGTTTAGGCAAGCATGATTTCATTTTCCTAAAAAATGAAAATAGAATTATTTTTTATTTAAAAAAATATACTTGTAATGGCAATGTATATGTATTCAGTTTTTCATCATTTGTAGTAGTGATATGATTATTTCTAGCATAAAAATAACAAAGATACAATAACATTAATTTTCCACGTATGTAGCAGTTAATTTTCATCCTCGTTGTTACATGTTGAAGAACAAAAATCATTTCTATTGTTAAAGTTGGAAATGGAGATGCAAGTAAATTATTGAACTTGTCCACTCTTCTTACAATAAGGCTTCTTTTTGAGGAGGAGGCACTAGGCACAAATTCACCACAGGGCAAACCTAGGTACCCAGGGGTGTCGAACTGATGAGTGCAGACTAACATAAGGCAACCTCTATTGAACACTGAATTCCTAGTGTGATAGGGGTGTTCCCATAGGCCGGGGGCCATGGGGGAAACGTGTAAGCACTCCAAGGTTTTCTCTGGCTTAGGGGCTAGTGAAACAACTGTGTACAGGAACCAAAGCAGAACTTTCATTTTGAAGATTAGGATAAATGAGAGTTGGTGGATTTATAACTCAGTGGTGTTGGAGAGTGGATTATCAAAGTACGTTCAGTCCTGGAAGGAGAAAGTTGCCAACATTGTTCCAGTCCTGCCTGTTCTGCATCCCAGTCGTTCAGGGTGTTGGGATGATACTTATTTTGCAGGTGGGGCATAGGGAGAGCGAAAGAATGATCCAGGTCTGCATTATTATTATTATCATCATCATCACATCATCACCCAGTCAGGTAACATTCCATTGCCTTCCTCCTAATGCTGTACCCAGTTCGCTTAGTGTTCAGGAGCCTCTTTTGCCTATAATGTTCCAGCTTAATTTCTCTTTATTCTCCTTCACATACCTATTGGTGCAACCAAACATCTATTTTGTTTTCCTAAATCTTTCCTTTTGGCCATGTAGTTTCATGTCTTTGGAAATTCCTTCCACTCTCTCTTTTATTAATTCTATTTATTATTCTAGTTGTAGTTCAATTTCTATTTCTGCTAATTCTCCAGAGCTATGAAAAAATAGGTATTCTCACTTACTTTTACAAACACTTATTATTGTAAAGCATATCCTTTTAGATATGAAAGTAAAGAAAACAGTTAATATAAAAATAATCATCTACAGAACTACTGCCCAGGTAAAGAAACAGGACCCTGTCAACATCCTAGAAGCTCTTTGCGTGATTTAGCTCCTTGATTGTAGTCTTTTTATTTTTCATTGGAGAGAGTCACTATCTTGACCTTGTAATAATCATGTTCTTCCTTTTATTATGTTAATTTATTTGGACTTTCACTGCCTATACATACCTCTCTAAGTAACATTGTTGTTTAATTTTATATAATTGCATCTTATTTTATGTTTTGTACCTTTGCTCAACATATTATTGAGTTCCATCTGTTTTATTGCTTGTAGCTATAGTTCATTTACATTTGATGCATTACATTGTCTAAGTATCATACAGTATATTCTCATTGTACTGTTGTGGACATTTGAGCTTTTTCCAGTTTAGGGCTGTTATGAATGTTTCAATGTAGTGTCCTGGGTGAGTTTTTAATGATCAAACTATTAATTAATTTATGAGCTTATATCTGTCTCCTACTTAAAATGTTGTTATTAAAATAATTTCAATTGTAATGTGATATTCTAGCTTATATTTGTAGTAAATATACCTAATTGTTA
This sequence comes from Sturnira hondurensis, assembly GCF_014824575.4. NCBI lineage: Eukaryota > Metazoa > Chordata > Mammalia > Chiroptera > Phyllostomidae > Sturnira > Sturnira hondurensis. The sequence continues at coordinate 951,693 of NW_028074443.1, read as the reverse complement.
CTTTATTTTAGGGCTTTTGGTTATTCAAATTTCTATTAAAATAACACTATGATTAATACCTCTAGGAATATATTTTTCTTCCTACATTAGGTTATTTCTACAAAAAAATGAGTGGAATTCTTACTTATTGGAATTCTCAAGGAAAAGGTTATGATTGATATTCAAAGATTGTTAACTTAAAGGAGACAAATGACTTGCAAAAGTTATATGCATATCTATTGATTGCTCATCTTCAGAAGAAAATTGTTTTTGGAAGGGCACCCTGATATATTAGTTAACTTTAGGATCAAATGACATTCACGTTATAACCATGTGTTCTCTATTTGTAAGTCAGGAAAGAAATAATCCTTTTTTCTTTTCCTTGGTTGTTAGGGACTGCCTAATTCTCTATCTCTGATCAAAATTTTGGCAGGTTGTACTCAGTATTTTATCACAATCAACTTTTTGATTAAAAGTAAGAACATTAGAGTGATTATAAATGGCAGTCAACAATAATTTAATCACCTGAGAGAGAAAGAAATACATTAGCATAAACATGATGGCAATTGTCCTTCAAACAATGAAATTTGCTTTATTCCACTTATATTTCCAAACCAAAATTTTTGCTAAAGATTGGTGCAACTCACATATTGCACATAAAGAAAGAGAACACATGTTTTTAAATAATGTTAGGGCAGAGTCATTTTTCCCTTTTTACCAGCTGATTGCATTCTCCCCAAATCCGTCTGCCTATTTCCAGCATCACGTCCTGGGCTTCCCAGGCTGACCGTGACTGTACTTCTTACTTGCTTCCCTCAGTGGCTGGTCCTCTGGTTAGAGATATGTGAAAATAAAAGATGACAAATGGCACTGCTTGTTCTCCACATTAAACAGTTGCAAGTGTCATGAGTCTGTGCAATTGTGATAGTTGTGGAAAGGAGCAATGAGACAATGATTATAAAACAAAGTGCCAAGTTGACTCCTAATAAGGCAAACTGGTAAGTTCAACAGTTCTGCTTTTAAGTGTTCTGTAGGACCCTCACAGAAGGAGCCCATTTGTCTCTTTTAGCGCTTCCCAGTTAAAACGTGCCCTGCTTTCTAGATCAGTCTGTAACTTTGTCCCTTGCTTGTTAAAACAAAGAGACAAGAGCATGTGGGTTTGTGTACGTGTATCTCAGTACTTTATAATAAGACTAGTTTAGATTTCATCCTTTTAAAATGTTAAATGGTGCTTTATGTGTACATTGACTATAATATTCTATATACTACCTTTTTAGACTCATAAACTGATGTTAAAGCACAAGTTCCACATTCTTAGCTTTATTCTTCTTGAGAGGTTTTTTTTTCTGATGAATGAGTCATCGAATCTCATGGCTGGCGGTCTTTGCTTCTCAGACAACTGGCCTGGCTCTTTCTCTAATGAATGTAGCTTGCTTGTTTTAGCGGCGCGGGCGGAGGCGGGGGGGGGGGGGGTGGCTGGAGCTCCTGACAAGTAAAGGGCTTGGGGCCACCGTATGGTTTCTAGGCTGTTGTCAAAGCAGGATTTATTATTTTGACATTAATCACATCCCAGTTACAGACTATGAGTGATTTGTTTAATTTTCCATTCTCTTCTCCAGGCAACACCTGATTCTCTTCTGGCTTTTCAGTCTTTTTCATAAAATAAAGCTCACTGGAGAACAAGATTTAAAGGGATTGGGAAGGAAGTAAGGATATTACATACAGGGGTGGGCAAAAGTAGGTCTACAGTTGTGATGAACATGTCAAAGAGCTCATTCTTGTATTATTACTTATTAATTATTGTATTATTTTTTTATTACAACTATACACCTACTTTTGCTTACCCCTGTATATTTAAAGCCACTTAATGGTTGAGAAAACAGACCAGAGTTGCATGTTAAATATAGAATAGCTCTTAGATTACTCAAGTATTGTCTTTAATATTGTCCATAAATTGTTATCAGTGATATTTTTGGCTAAGGCTTGCATAATCCTCTTTTTTCATTACCTAAGCCAATCTTGAATTGTGTGGATGATGAGACTTTAAAATTGTTTTATTATTTTTTAATATATTTTGTTGATTATGCCATTACATTTGCCCTATTTCCCAGGGAGCCTCCTATATCCAGGGAGCCTCTCCTGGCACCTCGACCCCAAAAGTCATTCCAGTTGGTGCTTTCAGGCTCTAATTCCCATCGCTGGGGCCCTAGCCTGAGCGGTCTGTCTCACTGCTCACTCCTTTGCTTGGTTTATCTACACACAAATGTGTGACCATAGTCAGCCAGCCACCTTGCACCCTCACTGGGTCTTCCCATTGCCACCCTGTGCCTGGGATCTGCCAACCTCTGTCTGTGCTCCTGGGTAGGTCCCGCTGATCTTTCCTGCCCGACCCTACTCCACCGCTGACTCCGCCCCTCTTATCGGTCTGGCTAAATGGTTCGTTGTTGTCGGACTTCCATACAGTTCAGTTTTCTGCGTTTTGGCTGCATTTTTGTTGCTAAAACTTTGTTGTCTTTAGACTTGGTTGTGCAAGGAGGCACAGTGTTTCCACCTACGCCTCCATCTTGGCTGGAAGTCTGTTTTACTATTTTATTGTTGTTTCTATATCTCAAGTTCTTTTTTTTTAAATTCCCACTTCTCAGCTTTTTTTTTAAGATTTGTATTTATTTATCTTTAGAGGGGAAGGGAAGGAGAGAAGGAGAGACATATCAATGTATGGTTGCCTCTCGTGGGTCCCCTGCTGGGAACTGGCCTGCAACCCAGGCATGTGCCCTGACTGGGAATCGAACTGTGATTGTGTGGTTCACATGCCCGAGCTCAATCCACTGAGCTACACCAGCCAGGGATCTATATCTCAAGTTCTTAATGGCCATGGACCCTCATTAGGTGATAATGCTTTTCACAATCGTGTCTCAGAAAACCTGTTTCACCTCATTTCCTGTCATTTGTATCTCAGTATGGTACCTAAACATATTGAGTGCCTCCCATATCACTAAAATTGACATTATCCTGCTCAGATTCATTCTGACAAGCCTTGTCACCCATTCCTAATTATGCAAGAATAAATGCTTTATCCCTCTTTTGTAATCACGTTAATTTCTGAGGTCATCTCCCAACTAGATGTTATCTCTAATATTTTTAACTATGTTGTTAATCTCATTCCACAAGTTTCCAGGCTTGCTGATGATGTAGGACATGTGATATAATTAGCACAGCATGTTTAGTCATCTGTCCTTTCTTCTATTGCTGAAATACTATGCTGTGTTAAAGAGTGTCTGGCATTTCAGGGTAGGTGTTGAAAATTATGAAATAAATGAATGGCTGAAAGTCAATAGAAGTGCAGCTCTAACTGCACAGGTAACAGTATTCACAGTATAGGTCTAGACAGTTTAAAAAGAAGTAGCACATTTGTTTGCCTGTTTTCAATTATGTAACTCTTTAAAATCCAATAAGTAAATAGTGTGGATTCGATTTGGACCCTTGGTATAGCTAGCTCTAAACCGCAGCTGATTCCATCAAGTGTTAAAAGGGAATGAAGTGGCCTTGTTTAAGGAGATTAAAATGAATCTTTAGGCATAACCTTCGAAGGAAGCACTAAATCTGTTCCATTCCATTCTGATGAATCAGATTGTACAGAATGCATTCAATGCCAGAAGTCAGCACGCAAAGCTTAGATTTTATTACCACTATGTCAGGATGTACATCAAGGAGGTTCCTACATCTTTTTATGCCAAACCCTCTCCATTTCTTGGGGCACAGGAGGAGCACAGGGATGCTGACTCCAGAAGTCTGTGGTTTTCTCCATATCACACTCGGAACAGAGACAAATAAAAACATAAACATCTGGCATTCAGATCATCAAAAATAAGAAGAGATTGCTACCTCATGAGCAATTGTGCTCCCCCCTTTGTCAATTAAATATAATTTTAAACCCACTTGAATTATCTATAAAGGAATAATTAAGATGAAAGCTACTTTCAGAGCATAATTGTAGTGAAATTTTAAAAGCACACCCAAGTCTTTGTAAGGTGGTGGTTCCCTTTTCTGTGTCACAGACCTCACTGAGACTCCGCAAGAAGCACCTGTCTGTCCCCTGGCCATAATGTATATACACACAATGTTGTGCCAGTTAAAATATTCATGAGTTTACTGCCCTCTGTGCCAATATATGAGCCCTCTGTGAATCTCATATTAGGACTGTGGCCTAGATGGCACCTGGCAATGGGGTTGGAGAGAGATGGTTGCCCCAACCCTCTCGCACACACAGCAATTCTAAATGCAGATTAATATTAATACATCAATGAATATTAAATGCAACCATGTAAAAGCATTACAAGTAGCTTATCATCATACAGAAACTGGAAGGGAGTATACCCTTAACATTTGAAACTGTAAATTATATCTAAAAAATAAGCAGTAGATATTTTTTTCTTTAAAAATAAAAAAATGATCTCAGGTCTGAAGCATCAGTCCCTGTGGTTGGGAAAACAAATTCCCATGACACCCTGCCCTGGAAACCCTGCAGTTAGGCTGCCAGATTACTAAATGTAGGGCACACATCATCGGTGCTGCTGGAGGCAGATTGGGCATGCAATAGAACCAATGTTATTTAAGCCCCAATATCATTCATAATTGGCTTTGGCTCTAAAGATGTCTAGCTTTAGGGAAGGCTGTACCTCCAAAACTCTAATTTACAAAACAATCAGATGAAGAGGTGGTACTTCTCTTTTTAGAACCCTGACAGTACAAAATATACATTTCTCTGCATATAGTTATTTAAACATCCATTTCTTTTTAATGTCTAAACTATGACTCAATTTTATCTGCCTTGCTGCAGTAATCCACTAGTGGGAAGGTGAATCATATATAATTTTAGTTTCTCAGATTTTCATCCAGCCAGCAGTGTGAGCAGGATAGGCTGTTGAAGGTACTGCACTGCTTTGGGGGACAGTGATGAACCGGCACACAGATGCTACATTTGTGTTAGTGATGGTCATGATGAACCGGCACACAGATGCTACATTTGTGTTAGTGATGGTCATGTCTAGCTAGTGGTGCAGGCGATATTGCAGTAGTGTTATATCTTGGATGGCAGCACAATATCATGTCAAGGACAAAGAGGTCTTTCATGCTAAACTGAGCTGATACCATTCACAGCTCTGTGATCTTGGTTGCCCATTGCTATACTACCCCTGCCCCCTGATAATTTCTTTATCTGCATAATGAAGCAATGATACCTTCATGGTAAATGCATGCCAATAGTTAAATTACAAGTATAATATACCTCAGATGGTTTGTAATGCCTAATTAGTATTCAACAATGGTAACTATTAAAATTGTTACTACTATTTTATTTATATAGGATGGAAGTTAAAACTGGTACAGGCATAAGGAGAAAGCTCAGAAAAAAATGTTAGTGGCAGTGTGCTGTAACAAGCCTGCAGTTCCCGCGAGCCAATACTACCCGTCCTCCAGATAATATGTTTTATGTATTCACAACCTATTTCTTAAAAATTGTGTTTCCTTTTGGAGGAAAACCATGTTTATGTATTATTTATTTTCAGAGCTACATGCTAAAATTTATTCTCAGAAAAGGTTAGTAAGGACAATATTAATCTCACTTTTAAAATTTCTACCCATTTGTGGAATGGCTATTTTCTTTTTGAGGGCCTGTTTGGAGCCTACTGTTGATGTCGTAAGTCCAAAACTATCCTGAGAAAGTCATAAGGTCACGTTTAGTTTTATTTTTAAAATGAATAGTTTCTTGCTAATAAATGACAATTTATTCTCAGGCTCACTATTGATAGATAGATTCAGTGTGTTAGGGATATACTTCTTTCTTGCTTACTTAAGAAAACATGGATTATAAAGCAATAACTATTAAGTATAAAAATTACAGATTTACTTAGGATATAGATTTCACTGTTTTTTTTTAATTGAAGTGTAATTGACATACAACATTATACTAGTTTCACGTATACAATATAATGATTTGATATTTGTATACATTGTATGGTGATCACCATAAGTTCTGTTTCAATTTTAGGTCAAATATATTACCTAACTTTGGGGCTTCTGTAAATTTTCTTCCAATGAACTCTAGTTGCTATATGAATAGTTTTTCCCATTTTTCCTTTCTAGTCCCTCTACAAGAAAGGGTTAAAATATCTTAGCTTGTCACATGAAGCTCATTGGAATATGATACTAATCCATTTTACCAAATTTATCGTCAGCTAGTCTACAATATTCCCACCCCATCGATCCATGTATTAGCAACCCTAGAATTTGAGTATATTATTATTTTTAGAATTAATACCACATCTCTAACAAATGAGAACTTTTGCAATATTTTCATTTCTTTACACCCATTCTTTACTACTGCAATGATCTTTTCATGTATTATTTTTTCTCGGAACATCTAATGTTATTCTTATGCCCTTTAATATTCTTACAGCCTCGTTATTTGATTTCAGCCTTAGGTAAGTGTGTGTGTGGTATGCCACTGAAGTTCCAAGCAAGCACAGCCCTTCCACAGATAACAACAATAAGTGGATACAAACTTTTAAAAATAATGTAAAGCACTGGAGAGAAAATAAAAAAAAACAGGCAGATTTTAGAGCTAATGTGGAAGAAGGAAATAGCATATGGAGATTTTTGCCAGTTCATGACTCCTGGACTAAAAGCAGGCTGAAGTAGATTATTTATGATACAGCTTAAAGCCTTAAAAGAACATGAATGCTTTTATTGCCAAACAACTAGGATACAGACTTCAAGAAAACCGAAGTCTCTAAAACGTGAGGGAGGACCCTAGAAAGGTGAGAGTTGGAAATCTAACGCCCTAAGTGCTTTGGGAAACTGTCCAAGTCTTTGCAGCTATTCCTTTGGCGTTCAGAGTTATGAAGGATAATATGTTTACAGTGAATAAAAAGCTAAGATATATTAGCAGAGACAAAGAGTGTATGATAAAGAACCAAATGGAAATTTCAGAATTGTGATTTCAGAGCTCTAGAAAGGAGCAGGAAAACCTTTACTTTGTCATCTGTATTTTTTACTTTTTTTTAAAATTTTATTTATTTATCTTTAGAGATGAAAGGAAGGAGAGAAAGAGAGAAATATCAATGTATGGTTGCCTCCCATGAGTCCCCTGCTGGGAACTGGCCTGCAACCCAGGCGTGTGCCCTGACTGGGAATCGAACTCTGATCATGTAGTTCGCAGGCCCGCACTCAATCCACTGAGCTACACCAGCCAGGGCTTTTTGCTTTTTATTATAGAAAATTTTAAAACTATACAAAAGGTAAAAAGTATTTAATGAGCACCCATATACAAATTTAAAAAAAACATTAAATAATTTTTTGTGTATTCTTTGCCAGAGTATTTTTAAACTGTAATCATTATGTCATTTTCATATAGTCATCCATAAATGCTATAGTATGTATCTCTGATAAGAAATTTTAAAACTATCTATGATATCTGTGTTGACACCTATAAGAGTTACCATTAATTATTTGATATTATCTGATATCAATGACATATTCAAATTTCCTTTTCCAAAGAAAGCTTTTCCAGTTGGTATGTTTCCTTTAGTTTGACTACAAGGTCCATGTTGTATTGGGCTGTTATTTGTCTCATATTTTTTTTGACCATTTTCCCTTCTTCCCTTGTTTGCAGAAACCTGGTTTTTGTCCTATAGAATATACATACTTTGGTTTTGGTTGATTGCATTTTCACGTGTCTTAACTTGCTTTTTTATCCCTCATATATATCCTATAATGTGGCAGTTATATCTACATGTTTGATTAGTGGTTCCTGCTTTTATAGGTGCTAAAATTTAGATAATACTACTCATTTCCAATTGCAAACCTTCATTAGGTTCATAGTGTCTGGTTTCCCCAATTTTGTCCATTTCTTTTAAACTAGACTTTCATTAGCCTTTCTTGACATATGTCTCTTTTATTGACATCAACAACTGCACTTGTGAAGTCTTTCCCTAATCCTCATCTACTTTCAGAAAAAGCACCTCTTTCTACTCTTTTGCCGTATCACTTTCATACCTAACTTCCAACCAAATTTTGCATGCCACCTTGACCTACTCAGCTAACCTTAAATCCAATCTCAAATACAGATGCATCTGGAGAAGCACAGAAATCCTTCTAAAAACAACACTGTAGAGTAACCTTTATTTTCACCAGATGATTTTGACACCCCAGGAGGGGAATTCCACCACCTGGAACCGAAGTACACTTCCTAACAGTCTGACCTAGTTTCTTCTTTTTTAGCAATCAGTGATCCACTCCTTGTACCAGCTTCTTTGTCTCTCGATCTTTCTCCACGACTCTCTGTTGCACTGCAATTTGACTACTTTTTCTAAGGTCTCCCTTCCATCATTGTCACCAATCTTTAACCTTATCAATTCTTAAAGATTTTCCCAGGTGCTTGTATCACAAAGCTAGTAAATGCCTCTTTGGGCTCCCCATTTTTGCAGCTACTGACACTTTTCTTAGAAAAACAGTAACTATATAATCAGGCTTTGCTGACAAATGCTACTTCTTAGAAGGTGAAAAAAGACAAATATCTGTTTTTATTGTGATTTCTCCCACATTCATTGTAGCACTTACACTTCATTATTGTTTTTTTTTCTGTGACTGTGAACTACTTAAAATCAAACTGTGCTTTTTTGCTTTTTAACTTTATCTCCAACACAACAGCCTCCTCATTTAGAGCACATCATAAATGTGTCTGCTGAATAAATGACCACTTGAAAGGTTATATTTGTCTTTGTAAAATTTTCTCATCCTCCTACATTACCTCACTATTTTCAAACATGTAAGTATAGATCTAAAATAGAGTAGTAGAAAAATCTGTGTTTTGTCAGAAATCCATGATAGTGTAATGTTTTAATTCATATAACCACACATAGCTGGCTCCCTACATTTCTTCAATCTCTCTATCAACATATTTTCTCTCCACAAATTCCAGGAATTCTGTTATGGTATGAGATTTTTACTTGTTTTGTGAAAATTTGATTTAGGTTAAGGTAATTCAAGCCTTAACTAGAAGCTAAAATGGCAGTTAACTTGGTAAGTTAAAAGAAAAAAATGCATAAACAGCTGTACCTAGACCCTCTCAGTCGCATGCTGTTTCAGGCAGAGCCATGTTACTCAGGGTTTAATTACGAAACCAAGCAGAGCCGCACACGAATAATGTGCACACCAGAAAGGTTACTGTGTCAGTCCGGGAAATGAAAAGCATTATTACAAAATCAAATTATACAAAATCAAGTTATAAACTTGTTTTGAAACAACACTAAGAGGCTTTATGGAAAATGACTAGTTAGTGGGATATTTTGTGATATTAATCATATAAGGCTAACTTATTGAGTCTAATGTATTTGGCACTAAGTTAACCAGATTCAATCATTCTAAGTGCTGGTAGGAAAATAGTTCTTAGGACTGATAGCTTTTGACAAGTTTTTTTTTTTTTTTAGGTATTTTCATGGCTAGATATCAGGTTTTCTTCTGTGATTATCTCTGAGCATGAAACCAAAACAAATCAACTTCAGGTTTCAATAATAGCTGGTTACCATATCTATTTTTCTGGAACCATGGCATTTTCAAGGTAATTTTACTTTATAGTATATTTCATTGCAAAGTGTTTCAAATGGATCATAAATACATATCACAACCACCAAACAATCAATAACAAATACTTTATGTTAGAGCTTACCTACAGCACTGCTCTCTGTGGGGTACTGCAGAACCACGTCACAAGTAAAGTGGGAAGTATGTTCCCTAACACTTGTAGGGGATTTGGCAGTCAAATAATGCTGTCTGATTGACTCCCCAGACAGCATTCAAAGGTACACTTCAATTTAATGCACAGGGAAACGGTTTTGCAGATGGCCAGATACCTCGCAAGAGGAATCTTAAATTGAAACTTAGAACATTTGACTATGAGAAGTCTAAAGAACTTCTCAGTAACGCATAGGAACCTCACACTTATTGTAAGGTAAAGTTGATACTTCCCATAATAAACAGCATAAAACTTAATTCATGAAATCTAATCTGTAAAAATAATATCAAACAATGCACAGTATGTGAAAATGCTTTATGAACTATAAAACAATAGAGATACATGTCTATGTGTGAACCGGTGGTCACAGTATCAACATGTCAAGTACAATACAAGTCTTCACAGTTAAGTGTCTTTTTAAAAATATAATACATTTATTTTTTCTTTTTAACCTTTAATATAGGAAATAATCTACTTAACCATAAGGAAAATATCAATAAAAATGGGAAAAGACAGTCTAGTCATAGAAGAAAAGTGAATGGACAATAAGTATGAACAGATGCAACCTCACTAAATATTAAGGAAGCAGAATGAAAAATAATTTTTAAACTAAACCCAAAAGTTAAAATGTAATATAACATTTACAGTTGGTAAATGTGCTGGAAAATGGACTCTACCAGGCTGAGTAATTGGTACGACCCAGTAGAAGGGTAACTCGGCAAGTGTTTTAATGCTATCTTTAATTTAGATATGTAACTGCAGTCTTAGAGTATTCATAATACACATGGGAAAGCGCAATGATGCATATGATACGTTTCAATAGGCACATATTTCTGGACCAGGTTGCAGTCATTCATAAACAGTATGAATGTTTGTCATGTTACATATTTTAGAAACATTTTTATTTTACTGTGTAAACTTCATAGTTTTTATTATAGTTAATAGTTTTATTAACAGTATCAGTTTCAGTGTGTGTAGTACAGTTTAGTTAACATTCCGTATTGGTAGATATTTAGGTTATTTCTACCTCACTCATTTAATGTCACTACAGTCACCCTTGTACTTAATGATTTTCTCCTCCCTTGGAATTATTTTCTGTCGTTTTTGCTCTCAAAACTTTTGAATTTAGATAGTTTCAAGTTGTAAAGAATAGTGTACATTTAATTGGACAGCAGCATGAGTCTTGCCTGTGCAGGTCTTGCGAGCTGCCTAACGTTTGGGAGAGTGGACAAGAGTTCCCCTCTCCCTAGTTTGAGTCCAAGCCTCTTCTCCTGGTTTCCTTTGTCAGGTTGCACCCTCTTACCTTTGTATTCTGATTTATTCTCTAATGTGGTCTCTTTCTGACTAGCTCCTTGGCCTCTGGACCTTGGCTGTTGAGCATGATTTGTAGCTTTGCAACTTTTCATCATGGGGTTTACTATTGACTTTTATTGTTTATTGATATTTATTTATTTAAATGAGGGAGGGAGGGAGAGAGAAGGAGAAACATATGTGCCTTGACCGGGGACCGAACCCACAACCTTGGCATTATCAGGACGCTCTAACCAAATGAGCTACCTGACCAGGGCCTGACCTTCATTATTAAAAAAAAAATCTTTAGGAAGGATTTATTATCTTAAATCTTTATGATATTTCTAATCTTTTTGCTTTTCCCATTGGGAAGGAAGTCTGCTTTTACATTGCAAAGCTGATACAGGGCTGATGAGGCTTTTGAATGCTATGGTAAAAAAATTATTCTGCAATAGAAAACTCTTAAATGGAGTATGCTTTAGTACAGAAGTATAGAATAACTATGACTAAGAGGACTTTTACATCAAAAATATGTTTTATACTTATTTATTCAAAATGAATTTTATGAGAAATAGGAAATAGGGTACACTTTCATGATTAGGAACACAAGCCTCTCTGAGAATGTGCATTTATTTGCATTACTAAAAAAAGTAATCATAGGATTTATTTAAAAGTAAATGGTTTAACCTAAAGCTAAGTAATTTCCGGTAATACCTAAGTAATACCAAAGTAAAACTAAGTAATCACAGTGACCCCAACAATTAATTATTCCGATTTCCCTGTAGAACTCTTAAGATACAATCTTGTGGTGAAAACTACGTATTTTCTGTTTTTCACTTCCCAGTTCCTGAGTAAAAAAGCCTTGAAACTGAATTCTTAAGGCCTTCAAAGCCTGTAAGTTCCTACATTCCTCATCAAACATAAGAACCTGAAATGGAAAGAAAAAAAAGAAAGACTTTTTTTACAGTGATTATTTTTGTTTTTCCAAAACAGCATTCAGTGGACCCAACATGCCTTACTTTGCAAGTTCTTTGAGGGACTTGGGGTTTCAAAATTTCTAATTAGTCATTTTAGAGTCCTGAGATTTCAGCCATTTTCATATGTGTGCTAGTCTTCCCGAGTATGAAGTTATTTGCCTTGCGCCTCTCACTAACTCAAGTGGGAGCCCTGTCATCAATTTAATGAGGACTTTCACCCTAACTGCTGGCAAACATTTAAACCTGGAACCATGCCAGTGAAAATCCACAAGAATTTTAATGTTCCAATGTTCTATGGGTGGTAAAAATTTGGAGGAAAGGTAGAGTTGTGGTAGATGTTTAGTAGGTCATTTGGTGATTTTTTACTGAATTAAAATGATCTAGGCCCTGTCTGGTGTAGCTCAGTGGATTGAGCACAGGCCTGCAAACCAGAGGATCGAGGTTCGATTCCCAGTCGGGGCACATGCCTGGGTTGCAGGTCGGTTCCCTGCAGGCCAACTCCCAGCAGGGGACGTATGAAAGGCAACCATACATTAATGTTTCTCTTCCTCTCTCCTTCTCCTCTAAAGATAAATAAATAAATAAAATATTTTAAAAAATAAATAAAATTATCTCTCTGATAAATAGTATGTATATGTGATTGCAAATGATATCACCAACCATTATTTTCTCACCTATTATGTTTTCACTGATTGATTTGATGAACCTAGTAGAAAAAGTAGACCAGGTGTGGTACATTTTAAACTGTATTCTTACTTATCTTGGCTTTGCTTATTATTCTGCAATAAATCTACCAAAGTAAGTCATTATGTACCTGGTATTGTATCTGTAAAAAGAAGGTGATAGATGAATATTTCACTTCCATTTTTTAAACATACTGAAATTCTTCAAGTGAAATTTGAGACAGCAAATTAACAATGTTTTAGAAAGTCTGGGTGTCTAAAGAATTTTCTATGCATCTTGGTTCGTTTCTAGGAATTAAGTCTGAGAAGACAGAATCTGAGTTTAGCATCTTCTCATCATTTTGAAGACTTGACTATTACTGCAAAGCATGTACTGTAAAGGCAAAAACTTGTTTTGCTTAAAAATAATCCCTAGATTTATTAACTGTCTAATGATGACTCTGAGGACAGAAGAAAAACAACTGTATTTAGTTTGTGTAATTCACTGCAGGCACTGTGTGTTAGTCCAAAAACACGAGTTCCACTTTTAATGACTGTTTTTGCTGGAGTTTTACAACTGCCATAGGAAATGTGGATGTCAGAAGCCCAAAGTATTCTGAGTTCAGGAATGGTTTATATAAACAGCTCAGAGTCAGCAAAAAGTTTTCCAGAAACCCTTGTCAGCTTTCTGCATATAGCCTATTGGCCAATATTTTGTCCTATAGCCATGGCTAGCTACAAGGGTGGCTAAAAATGCGACAGCTTAACTTCTGTAGCCTCTGAAGAGAAAGTTGTCAACAGAGAAGTCATTTGGAAATGACGGTTGTACAACAGTATACGTACCTCAGTTATATTCCCTGAGGTACGTATATGATGGGCTGGTCTGAATGTCTTCCTCCTTAGATATAAACGGATCTTTTTACTTAATTATTTATTATAATGACAGTGACACAGTGTATTAAGTGTTTCCATGAGTAAGGTAGTAAGGTAAGGTAGTAAGTAAATACTACCTTCCAGACAGTAAGGTAGTATTTCAAGTACTTTCCAAGTATTCATTAATTTCTCTATCAATTCCACGAGGCAGGTTTCATTATGCCCATTTTACCAATGAGAAAACTGAGACACTTCTCTGTTCATACATCTACTTGTTACAGAACATAAACACTCTGAAACAAGTGCCTTTGACACACTTTATACCCGCCTTTAATGGGGTAAATGACTTTCCCGTATCACTCCTTCAGTGTCTTTCTTTTTCCTTTTCATACTTATATTTTAAATGGAATTTATTATTTTGGCTCGTTGTAACAAATGTTGATCAGATCATTTTCTGAAACATAATTTAAAAAGACAGCCTAGCTGCACTGTCTATCATATGGTACAAGTTGCCTCAAATTCCTCATTTTTTGGTAAAGCGATGGATTATTTTACATGTTCTCTAACAGACCTACAAGAGGACCTAACACCATATAATCTCTGAATTAGAAAAAAAAAAATCAGGCCTTTGTCCTGGCAGGTGTGGATCAGTTCCTAGGAGTGTCCTCCATCCACCAGAAGGTTATGGATTAGATTCCTGGTCAGGGCACATACCCAGGTTGTGAGTTTGATCCCTGGGTGGGGCACATATGGGAGGCAACCGATCCATGTTTCTCACATCAATGTCTCTCTCTCTCTCTCTAAAATCATTAAAGAATTCTTTTAAGAATCACATTTTTGAGGGCCCAGAAGGATGATTACCTCAGTCCACTTTATATGAAAGATAAAATTTTCAGATTGACAGCCATCCCTAATATGTTTGCAAAGAATCTTCAATAGAAAATGTAGAGATAATGCTTGAGAGGAAGGGAAGGCCAGGGGACAAGAGGCTGGAATGTACCAGTGATGAAGGAATCAGAGATCTTGTGACTTCTGACATATATTCCTTTGCATAAGAAGAAAAAATGCAAAGTTGATAGCTAAAACTGTATTTGACGTATAGGTGGTCTTGGCTGATATAAAAATAATTGTAGTAAATTATTCTGAGAATAGTCTAAAAACATCAAGCATGCGGCATTTCCCCTCCTGGTACACCATCCCTCCTTAGTCAGAAACGCAGTGAGCCCTGACGACCCCTCCTCCCACACTGGACAAACGGGCTCTGTGTGGGATGTGGATGACCTGAAAGATGGCAGCTCTGGGGAGTGTTTGGAATTTCACTCTAAATACAGGTGGATGTGAGCTGATCCCAGCATTGGCACTCGTTTGGCTTGACCAAACCTCTGGTTAAACATGCTACACAGTCCAGAATGACAGGTGAGAAGATTTGAAAGAATGTGTATTTAGTGGGAGTGCTCTGCTAAACATTTAAACAGCAATCACTGTGATTACATAGAAATGGTGAGAGACTGGCGCACCAGTCAACAAAATCCAAATAGAAACTATAGATCCTGTTGTGCGAGGAATTAAAACCCTGTAACAATCCAATTCTGTCTATTTCCTTCTCTGTCCTATCATATCATACTTCTATCGTATTTCTGTACTTTTCCTGAGATGTCCTTCTGCTTTGCAAAACTGGATTTAAATCTTCCAGGCTTAAATGACATTTGACCAGACCAAAGAAATGTTGTCTATAAATATAACTAACGGCATGCAAATAAATATTCTTTTGAAACATCTCAAGCTAAGACACTTGGAGTTAAGCATAATGTTTTTGTGCTACAATCTGCATGTTGTGAGAAGTTTTGGAGTCTATAAAGCTCAAGTTAAAATCTTAGATCTGACCACTACTGTCCGAATGAATTTGAGTAACTTATTTAGAGATTTACCTCGGATAGAGAGAGCATGGACTTGCTAACGTGCATGAGGTTATCAGTCTGCCCCAGAAGAATAATGTTCCGTGTGACAGTTTATGGTATTCAGTGGCTGGTATTAACCAAGGAAATAGTATTTTTGCTAATTTTTGTATTTATACTGATTCTGTTCAATAAATCCATCTTCTTGGAACAGGCAACAAATGACAAACTCTGAACTACCAATTTATTAGCATTACCTTAATAGTTCTCTTGGAAATGGCCTAGGATTAAAACACAATTTAATGGTGATGAGTAAGGTTTATGCAGAAATAATTTTATTATGCTGTGCCTTTGTTAATAATGAAATGATGAGTAAAATAAACTTCCCTAATATATGCCTTTGATATTTCCCAGTGATACAATTTAGTGATTTTTAGGTTAATTCACGATCTCTTTCCACATTGGACCATGCTTCTTATTCAGCATTTATCATACTGTTTCATAATTGCCTTTGTTTATTTTTCTTTAGGTTATTGTCTCCATATGGGCGAGAAACATATCTTTTCAACATAACTCCAAATATTTTAGAACAACTTTTATTTTTATCTGTGGTTTACATGGCACTGAAAATAAAGAGAAAAGGAGTCTGTGTTATTGGCTACAGAGACATTTTATTTAAACTGATAATTAGAAGCATTTTATAATATCTCTTTTTGACAGTACAGAAAATGTATTTGAAGCTTAACAGGTCTTCAAACCAATAGCCATCCAATAATAAACACTTCAAGCTATGGTAACTCTTGTGTTATGAATCATTGAAGAAACAAGCTAATGAAAATTATTGTATGGAAATTAAAATACCTAGTTTTTATAATGGGTGCTCTCCCACTTAACTGCTGTGCTGAGGAGAGTACAGGACACATGGCTGATTTGCCCCAGTGACATGCTTCGGCTCCCCTGCTGAGCGAGTGCTTCTCAGGAAGATGTGCTTTCAGGGCTTCCTCCCAGAGTTGCAGCTGATAGTGGTGTCACTTTAGCTGTTAGGAGCCCAGGAATAGTTATAGAATTCATCATATTTATTCATGAAGCCAGAAGGAATGGGAGTTTGTTTCCACAGCAGTTATCTAAAACATTACTTATGAACATCGTGGGCAGTTGTCCAAGTCTGAGTATCACCTTTCTCTTACAATTTAGCCTAGAGCACCATCTTGTTCAGGTATCTTCTTTGGCAGTAAAAAAGCAGACAATAAAGCAGAGAAAGACATCAGGAGAGGCACTGTATTTGTAAGATAACATAAGGTAACATATTCACAGGTTTTGAAGATTAAGGTGTAGGCATCTTTGGGGTATCAGTACACCGCATATGAAAGTTCTCTCTCTGAACCCCTACAATGCATTGCCACCTCATATGCAAATTACAGTCACCCAATTCCAAGATTCCCAAATGTCTCAACTCAATAAATAATCAACTTCTAAGTCTGAAATCTCATTGAAATCTCATCTTCTCAAAAGTCCTACACATCTTCATCTAGATTATCTAAATCAAGTATGGGTGAAGCTCTGGGTCTAATCCCTTCTGAGGTATAATTCCTCTTAATGTGCAAACCAGGGAAACTCAAGAAACAAGTTATTTGCTCCACAATGATGGGACAGGCATGAGATACCAATTATAGCTGTTTCAATTCAAAAATGGAGGATGGGAAGGGGGAAATAAAGTTCAACCGTCCCGAGCAACTTTAAAATGCAGCTGAGACATCAACATTAGGTTTAAAAGCGTGGGACTAATTCTCTGTGGTTTTCAGCTCTCTCTGGACGTATGACTCTTCCCTCTGATGTTGAGGACCCGCCCTGGTAGTCACCTTCCTTTCTTTCATCAGGAGCGGCCTTTATTTGCAGCTGCACAGTTTTACAGCCTGTCTCCTGACTCTGGGATTTTGGGGGGTTCTGTAGCCATTTTTCATGTCCACCTCTCTATCGTTTCCAGTCCAAGCTGACAATGTCTCTGCTAGTATAGAATTATCAAGACCCTTATGAGTCTCCTGTGTATGTCACAGGAATTCATGCCATGAGACAAGAAGCTCCTCTGCAGGCCTTTCATGGGTAGTCATATCTTTATTTTTGTGTTCTG
This sequence comes from Sturnira hondurensis, assembly GCF_014824575.4. NCBI lineage: Eukaryota > Metazoa > Chordata > Mammalia > Chiroptera > Phyllostomidae > Sturnira > Sturnira hondurensis. The sequence goes on along the minus strand of NW_028074443.1, from coordinate 934,099 downwards.
CGATGTGGCTGAGGGGATCCATGAATCACCTGCCTAATCTCTTCAAAAAGACTTCTCTGTGACTGAATACTGTGACCTTCTGAGACATTAGAAAAAAAGTTGTCCAGCCACACTCATGACTTTCCATCCAGAACACTTTTTCTTGACATTGATTGCCTGAATGTTAGCAATCTGGATAGTCAAGAATATTCCATTTTATCAAGTCTTGCTTCTTTTCAGTTACGTTCTTCCCTCTTGCTTATATCTCTCCTCTTGCATTTTACTATAAGAAGCAGGAAGAAACCAAGTCAAATCTTTAAGCCGTTTGCTTGGGAACCTCCTCAGAAAAAAATGCAAGTTCATCAGTTATAAATTATGCCTTTCATATAACTGTAGGACACAGTTCTGCAAAACTTTCCGCTGCTATATGACAGGCCTTCTTTTTCTTCCAGTTTCCAATATCTTTTTTGTTTCCTTCTGAGCCCTTATCAGCAGTATTTTTACTCATCTTTCTAGTAGTCATCAGCTTATAATGATTTAAGTATTCTCCGAGACCGTATAGATTTTCTCTACTGTGCTTCTCACTTCCTTTTGACTCTTAATTAGCAGAGCCATTAAAATCCATATTTCTTTTTTTTAAAGATTTTATTTATTTATCTTTAGAGGGGAAGAGAAGGAGAGAGGGAAAGAAACATTAATGTATGGTTGCCTCTCATGTGTCCCCTTCTGGGAACTGACCTGCAACCCAGGCATGTGCCCCGACTGGGAATCAAACTGCGATCCTCTGGTTCACAGGCCTGTGCTCAATCCACTGAGCTACACCAGCCAGGGCAAAGTCCATATTTCTAATGATAGTTTGTTCAAAGCGATTTAGGCTTTTTGTATCATGCTCCTCAAAATTCATTTACTATTTATCTTTTACACCATTCCTCTTCCACATTCCACCATTCCAGCCACTTCGACATTGTTAGGTATTTGTTACAACAACTTCCTACTTCCAGTTTCCAAGATCTCTATTAGTTTATTATTGCTGCATTAACAAATTACTATAAGCTTAGTGGCTGAAAACAACACTAATTCATTATCTAACAATTCTGGAGGTCAGAAGTTCAAAATGGGTCTCACTCAACTAAAATTGGGTGTCAATAGGGCTCTAAGGGATATCTATGTCTTTGCCTATTTTAGCTTCTAGAAGGTTCTTGCATTTTTTGACTCATGACTCTTCTATTCTCACAGTTAGAATTATAACACATTCACACCTAACACTACTGCCTCTCATACAGAGCCTTATAATTACATTGGGTCCACTTGGATAAGTCAGGGTCATCTTCCCATCTCAAGATCCTTGACTTAATCATATCAGCAAAGTTCCTTTTGCCATGTAAAACATTCACATATTTCAGGAATTAGGATATGGATATCATTAGGGAGGTGGAACATTATTTTCCTACCAGAGAAATATAGTATACATAGGTTCTTTTTTTTTGTCTTTCATGCTGAGCTCTTTATTTACTTATTTTTATTTAATTCTTGTTCAAGTACAGTTTTCTGTCTTATATTCCCAGCCCTGGCCCCCCAGTGCTCCCCACCTCCCTCCCATTTCCGCCCCCCACCTTAGTTATTGTCCATGTGTCCTTTATACTTGTTCATGTGAGTCCATCCCCTTTTCTCCTATGATTTTCTCCCCTCTCCCCTCTGGACCCTGTCAGCCTGTTCCGTATTTCAGTGTCTTTGGTCATATTTTGCTTGCTTATTTTTTTTGTTGTTTAGATTCCTGTTAACAGTGATATCATATGGTATTTGTCTTTCACCACCTGGCTTATTTCGCTCAGCATAATGCTTTCCAGTTCCATCCATGATGTTGCAAAAGGTAAAAGCTCCTTTTTTCTTTCTGCTGCATAGAATTCCATTGTGTATATGTACCATAGTTTTTTGATCCAGTGATTTACCGATAGGCATCTAGGTTGCTTCCAACTCTTGGCTATTGTAAATTGTGCTGCTATGAACATCGGGGTGCATAAGTTCTTTTGGATTGGTGCTTCAGGGTTCTTAGGATATAATCCTAACAGTGGAATTGCTGGGTCAAAAGTCACGTTCATTTTTAGTTTTCTTAGAAAATTCCATACTGTTTTCCATAATGGGTGTACCAGTCTGCAATCCCACCAACAGTGAACTAGGGTCCTCTTTTCCTCACAACCTCTCCAGCACTTGTTGTTTGTTTCTTTGTTTATGATAGGCATTCTGACTGGTGTAAAGTGGTATCTCATTGTGGTTTTAATTTGCATCTCTCTGATAGCTAGCGATATCCAGCATCTTTTCATGTGTCTCTGGATCCTCTGTATGTCCTCCTTGGAGAAGTGTCTGTTCAAGTCCTTTGACCATTTTTTAATTGGGTTGCTCATCTTCTTTGAGTGGAGTCCAGTGAGTTCTTTGTATATTTTGGAGATTAAACCTTTGTCTGAGGTGTCATTGGAAAATATGTTTTCCCAAACTGTTGCTTCTCTTTTTACTGTTTTCCTTAGCCAAACAGAAGCTTTTAATTTTGATGAGATCCCATTTGTTTATTCTTTCCTTTATGTCCCTTGCTCTAGGGGATGTATCAGTAAAAATCTTGCTGCGTGGAATATCTGAGATTTTCCTGCCAATGCTCTCCTCTAGGGCTTTAATGGTTTCACGGCGTATATTTACAAAGTGGAGTTTACACCTTCCTTGTTTTTACATCACCAGAACCTAGCACAGTCATTGCCTGGTACCTAGAAGGCACTCAGTAAATATTTATTAATCATTTTAGTAAAAATAACATGTATTGGGCATTTTCTATGTGACAGAGACTCTTCTAAGAGATATAGCAGTGAAAAACACATATTTCTTATTCTCACAGACTTTACATTCTAGTGTGGGGAAGCAGAATGTATACACACAAAATATTATTAGGTGATTATATGAAGAAAAATCATCCAGGGTAAATATAGAATATGTCAGGGGTACAATGTAAGAAATCCTCTCAACCAGGTACCATTTGATTGGAGACTAAAAAGAACTAGGGAATCAAGTCATAAATATTCTGGGAAAGAACATTTCAGAACGAGAAATTTCTAAGTGCAGAGATTCTGAGGTAGGAGCCTGCAGGGGTTTTGAGATTTTTAAGGACTAGTGAGAAGGCAAATGAGGTTCACAATGTGGGGGGGATGGAATAAGACAAAGTCAGACAGGTACAAAGGTGGCAGACTGCATAGTATTTTGTCGTCTGTGGTAAAAAGTTGGATTGTACTCAGGGAAATGGAAGTACATTACAGGGATGGAACAGGCTGGCAAAAATCTGACTTGTATTTTTTTAAATTGTTGTTCAAGTACAGTTTTCTATTTTTTACTCCCATCCCAGCCCACCCCCCTCAGCCCTCCCCACCTCCCTCCCATTTCCACTCTGCCTAGTGTTTGTCCATGTGTGCTTTATAATTGTTTCTGTAAACTCTTCCTCTTTTCCCCTGAAATTCCCTCCCCTCCTGTCCCTGTCAGCCTGTTCTCTATTTCAGTGTCTTTGGTTATATCTTGCTTGTGTTTTTTGTTTTGTTGTTTTTTTTAAAACAACATTATTGTGGTTGCTATGTCAAATACTGCCTGCAGGAAGGTAAGGGTAGAAACAAGGAGCCAAGACATGGCTATTGCAGTGGTCCAAGGGACAGATGAGGCTGACTTGGATCAGACTGCTAGCATTGAGAATGTGAGAATTTGTGGCTCATTCTGGATATGTATCTAAAGTAGAGAGTCCATGTGATTTCCAAGGCAGACTGCATGTGGTATGAAAGAGAGCAGTTAAAAATGATTTCAAGAATTTGGGTTGAGCATTTGATGAGGGGAGGTACCATTTACTGAACTGGGAAAGATTATAGAACATGAACAAATTTCCAGTTTGGATAGGTTTACATTGAGATGCTTGACAAACATTAAGTAGAGGTGCTGTAGAGTCAGACATGGGAGACATGGGAGACTTGAGTTCAGGGGAGAGACTGAGGCTAGAGACACACTTGTAGGAATCCGAGCACCCAGGTGACATTCAACACTGCGAAGCTGCATGAAATCCCAGGAGGAGGCATTTTAGCAGAGAAGTGGCGCCGGCACTGGGCAAAGAGGCACTGTTGTGTTTGTAGGGCAGGGGTCTTAAGAGAAACTGGCACAGAGTGTGCTAAGAAGCAGGCAGTGGGGAATGAGGGGATCCAAGAGAGTGAGGTCCAGGAATCCAAATGAAGACACTTTTTTAAGAAAGGGGCCATCGGCCCTGGCTAGGTAGTTCAGCTGGTTAGAGTATTGTCTGGATATACCAAGGTTGCAGGTTCAATCCTCGGTCAGGGCACATACAAACATCAACCAGTAATGCATAAATAAGTAGAATAGTAAATCAATGTTTCTCTCTCTCTTTCCCTTCCTCTCTCTCTCAAATCAATCAATAAAAAAGATTTAGAAAAATAATGGAGTGACCAAATGTGTTAGCTTTTGCTCTTCTGCTGAAATGTCAGTAAGATGAGTACCTCAAAATAACCATTTGTTTTGACATCATGGAGGTGATTTTGTTTCGATGGAGTTGGAGATAGAAAGGTATAATCGAAGTTATTCATGGAACTCCAAGGGCCTTTATAATCCACCAGGCAGAAAAGAATCCTTACTGCATTTCTAAATGTTGAGGAAATGCTTAAAACTTACTTGAGGAATTTGTGCTGACTGGTAGTATAAACACTGGAATTTATTTGAAGTGTAGTCATGACTTCTAATTTAGTCATCTAGAGTTTTTTTTTTTTTTGCAAAACCCTCAGAATGTACTAGCTTTAAATTGTCTAAATTCCTTACCTTCAATTATCTCTCTCCCATAAGGCAGAGGAGTCTATAAAAATGGAGAGATTGATGTAACTGAGGAAAATTCCATTCCTCTGGGAGAACTCAACTCAAGTCCATGTGGAATAATTTGAAATGCACTTTTGTGTTAACATTTTTACCCCATTTCCTTATGGTGCTGACAGAGATCAAATATCAAATGCTTCAGGTCAGAGATTAGTTATGGGGTTCTTTAGTTGAAAATACATTTATTCTCTTGAGATCAATGAATATGTTGGTAATTAACTAGTGTTGTTTAACTGCACATTTCCCTCCTTTTAGTAAAATCAGCTATGAAGACAGTGTTGGCTTGTATGTGATTACAAATATCTAAATCACAGACTCTCTATTTGGTATCTTTTGAAAAAATAGGCATAACTGTAAAGCACATAAAATACTGAAACCCATGGAGCTAAAAAAATTCTCCTTAAATATTCTGCCAAAGTTCCCTATAGATTCTTTAAAATTTAATGTATAAATGAAAACTGTTCCACACACTTTTCTCTTAGTATATTCCTATGCTTTTTCATTTCCTTTCTACAGATGAAAGGTATAGAGGACATGGGGTGGACAAATAACAGAGGAAGCTGATGGGGAAAAGGGAGGATGTATAAGGAATGTGCAGGATTGAATTTATAATGTGAAACTGCGATCCGAGGACAGAAATCAATTTCTCCATGCCTGGCTTGATCTGAGCAAGTGCTGCATTTTGCAGGGATTAGAATTTGCCCTTGATGCTTCATGTACTCTTGTTCGCTGCCTGCTTCCTTCTTATTAGGGATATTCTCCTTGCAATGGGGCAGATATAAGGTTACACATTTCATTACTCTGTGTTTGAAATTTATCACTCTTGGTTGTAAGAATGTTTTCTTGGCTGGGTCATGAGTGCTCTTGGATTTTAATCTAGTAAACTATTTGTGCTAAAAAAATTGCTTGGCTTAGTTTCAGATTAAAACCAAACAAAATAGTCAACCAACAAGCCTCTATTAAGTTGAATGGAAAAGAAAGCAGATAGAGTAGAAATAGATGAGGATCAGTTAGCATATGGCCAACTCCCTGATTTCCCTATAGACACAAAACTGACTCTGGACTTCTGATTTCAAGAAAGGGTTTAGAAACCTCAGTATTGGGAAATGTATGTCCCACTGATTGGAAGGAGGAGGGTTGGTCCCATTTTTCTTTTTGTCATGGGCTTCTATTTGCTTTCTCACCCATACTTAATTATTTAACTTCAATAGGTACCAAAAAGGCTAGAGTGTTATTGTTAGGAGTAAGGTATACCCAAGTTCACATCCCAGCTCTGACACTTCCTGAGTGATTTGACCCAGTAATCTACATTTCCTCATAGAAGGAAAATCCCTTGATTATGAAATTGTTGTAATGAGCATTCTATCAGGAAGTTTATGGGAAAGGACCAGTGTAAAATATAGAGCCTATAGATTTTAATTGAAAAGTGAATATTATATATCCTGGAAACAAACATGGTTTACTACAAAAATATAATTCAGCATCTCCATAGATTCACTTACTAGGAATAATCAAGGTAAAAGAAATATTGAGAATTAATAATATCACATCAAAACTAAATGTTTATCACAAGTTATATTTTCATGTTATTTCAGAAAACTAATAAGAGATCATTGATCCATTCCAGGATGAAATGATACCATATTACACTTCATCAGTAAATTGTGATTTCGCTTTTCACACTATATATCTATCCACCCATCCATTCATTGCATTATATAAGTTTTCACCTATCCTACTAGGATTGCAAGTGCTGACTGGTATGGCTCAGTTCCCACAAGGCAAAGGGTCTCCAACTGGGGCACATGGGAGAAGCAGCCGATTGATGTTTCTCTCTTGTGTTGATGTTTCTTTCCCCCTCTTCCTCCCTCCCTTCCTCTCGCTGGAAATAAATAGAATCTTTTAAGAAAAGAATTGAACATGCACCTAAGTAAATTACAACAAAATCTCAAAACACAATTAAAGTCAAGACACCTTAACCTCTAATCACCATCATAGATGCTCTTAATTATCTCTGAAATTTGGGAGGTCAAATATTATCACAAAACATAGTCTACAGTTTCAGTTAGAATCACTGATGAAAAAATGCTGATCATACTATATAAACACAAAGGTGAACTGACTGCATGTAGTTGGGGCTTTCAAATGATTGCCTTAAGAAGTGTATGACTAAGAGTATTGTTGATTTTTATACTAGGAGGTTGGGGACTAGAAATAATGCGTAACTTGGTCCCGAGCATTGTAGACTGTTCAGTCTACTGCACAATAATAAACACCATTATCTTCAAAGACAATAACACTTTGAGTGATTTAAGAACACAAGCAACAGAATTAGCTGTTATCAGACTTTGGTTTATTGTAAAATTTAGCAAAGTGTTTGAAGTAATCCCTGACCCCTTGCTCTGAAAACAAAAGCAAAAACATAATTATTGCTTATTCTTCCCCCCTACTTTTTTGTGCCACTGTAAAAGAAGGGAGAAAAATCACTGTAATAAATAAAAATAGAAATGTAAGAGAGAAAGATAAATCAGTCCAGATGAGAAATATTAGGAGCAACAGAAATATTATCAAGCAGTTTCAAAATATGCTTCTTTTTTAAAGGTTGTCATGTAAAAAAAGTCACACCAAAAATATAGCAGCAGAGAAGAAAGATAAATACTAGTTAATTGCACACCAATCCCATGCAAAAAAACTGGGTCATTAGCCAAAGCAGTAGTATTCAGAATCCAATTTGGGATGCTTGTGCAGTGCTTGGGAGTCATCTATTACGGAGCTGTCACTGAACTGGTCCAAGTCTGACGGGGTCTGATGGCCTGGAACATCATCTGCCAAAGTGTCCAGATAGCTCCCCACAGAGATGCCATCCAGCCCATCGCTGCCGTCATGCAGGCTGTTGTAGCTGCCCTGGAAGGAGGTGCTCTGACTCTCCAACAGACTGCACAGGCTGCCGCTGAGACTGCTGCCTCGGCTCGTGATGGTGGCTTTCTCTTCGATCATCCACTTGATGGACTCAATGCTCTCATTGATAATGAGCAACTGGCGCATGAGCCTGACGTCTGTGGCTCTGAGATTAACCTACAGAGAAGAGGGAGAGGAAAAGACATTCCAGTTAGTCTACATTCCTGAAAGACCCAACATTCAATTGGGTTCAGTCTTATTCGGTGCATAATTTTAAACTCATAGACTGAAGTCACTTGATCTCCGGATGTTTTGAAAACTGCTGACCAATGGTAGGAGTCGTAGAGAACTCACTTCCTGCCAGATGCAGCAGGATCCAAAAGGAACAAAACTCCCACTGAATCCCTGAGCAAGATGCCTGGAAATGTCATATTGAATGTCAGGTTCTCAGCTAAAAAATGTATTCTCTCTCCGGCCTGATTAGTCATTTATCCAAGTTTACTTGGGAATATGTATGTGGATGCTGAGAGGTAAGGAGAAGAGAAACGTCTAGAATTCAGGAATCATATCACCCATCTAGAAGCTTCTATTATAATGTGCCAGCATTGCTATAAAAGCTCAACGCTCATTAGAGCAACTTTGTACCACAGGTATTATTATTTTCATCCCCAGTTTACAGATGAAGAAACAGAAAAGAGTTAAGAGTACAGAAAAGGTCTCTTTCCTTGTGGCTATATTGACATAATAGTGCTGAATTTATGTCTAAGAGGAACGAAATTGCTGTAATATTCCCGAATCCACAAGAGCACCAATATGCTAGGCTGATCTACCTCACAAGGAGAAGTGTGCAGATATTTTCTGTAGATCTGATTATTTGCTTCAGATATATCAGGGACAGCCCCAGTGAAAACTGGGATATGAGATTCTGAGAAGGTTCCAAAACTCCCCTAGGTGCCTTCTAGGTGTATATTTCTTCTGATAGATTACTGTCTTCAAAGCCACAAAGCAGAATATCTTTCTAGGCCCTACACTTTAGTGGGAACATTTCCTGACATCAAAGGTGTGGCGTTTCTGGGGAAGGCGGAAAAGGGAGGCTGCACGAACACTCAGGGTGCCCTTCATCATCGCTGGAGTTGGAGAGACAGGGCTCCTCTAGACTTCAGTGCTTGGACTGGGAGGCAGGGGCAGGTCTGGCCACTGGCCCTCCAAGTCACATTTGTATGGTTTAAAATGGATTCCTATCCTGGCCTTTCAGTTGAAGTCTTTCTTTGACCCCTGAGGCTAGGTTTTGCTAATTCTCTCTCTAAGATCCATGGCTAATTCAGATTTGTGGGTTTCTAGAATTATCAAAGGCACTCAATCATGAGTGATTCAAGCCATAAAGGGATAAAGGAGCCTATTGTCTTCAAGTATATGCATTCATTCTTGTAAAAATATTTCCTGGTTAGGAGTTAATTGATAACTGAAGGAAAACTTTGGATTTAGTGAATGTGATGAACAAACTTTAGGAGAGATGAAATTTCTGCCAATGACTTCAAAGGAGATTATACGTTGGAATATATATGCATAAATACATAGTGCACACAGTACCATTTGAAACCTTTAATTTTGTAAGGGTATTCAATAAAGTGACTTGGTGATTTCATTATGTTCTCTGGAGAAAAGCAGTGAAAGTAAATTCTCTGGAAGGTAACCAGTGAAAATCATTTCTGGATGAGACATCCACTAAAAGAAGGATGTAAACTTAGTCAGTCTTGAGATGTTTTTCTACTTGTGGTGTCATTTCAGTGACCTTGCAGTGACCTGTTGGGGAAGGAGGCTTTCTGGAAGTTTATGTTCAACTTCACCCGTACACCCCACGAGCCATCAAGATCTGTAATGCAACAAATATCTGCAAACCAGCAACAATTTGCCCAGGTCCACTGAAGGTCCTCTAGAAAACCAGTAGGAGCCAAAGTCTTCCAAAAATTTTCAGCATCTGTAGCTGATAAAGCTCACTGTGCCCACTGCAGGCACGGCTCCTTCCATATAAATGTGACCATTTCCCTAGAGATCCCCAAATGAATCACAGCTGTATTTGTCCCCGTTTCCACCCTGTCCCATGGAAATATTCTGGCACAGGCTCAGCTCTGGGTGTGTTCCCTGTTGTTCCCCTCACTTGAAATATTTTACTCTCTTCCTCTCTAACTCCTCTCCATTCTTGAAGTACTTCTTCCATCCAGCCTGCTTGCTGGCTCCAGCCTCCTTTGCAGTCCTTTTAGTTTGGATCTCAGGGTATCGCTTAAGTTTGCACTGTCTTACATTGCTACCTATTATTGTGTCATCAACTGAATTTGGAGTTTCTTTTAGAAAGGAGTCATGTCTTCTTTGTCTTCTTTCTCTTCTTCCATCTCTTCATGTCTGTCCTAAGCACTGATTGACTTTGATTTTTTAGAAATAGTCATCATTTCAGGATGATGACTATTCTGAAAACTTTAGCTCTTAAGAATTTCTCAGCAATTTTTACCTGAGTCACACAGTGGCTGTATCAAATACAATATTTATTTATTTATTTATTTATTTATTTATCTTTAGAGGGGGAAGGGAAGGATAGAGGGAGAGAAATATCAATGTATGGTTGCCTCTCGTGCATCCCTTGTTGGGAACTGGCCTGCAACCCAGGCATGTGCCCTGACTGGGAATCCAACCATGATCCCTTGGTACACAGGTCCATGCTCAATCCACTGAGCTACACCAGCCAGGGCCAAACACACTTTTAAAAAATTTTATTGTACAATATTGCCCTGCATGGTGTGGCTCAGTTGGTTGGGCATCATCCTGCAAAGCGAAAGGTCACCGGTTCGATTTCCGCTCAGGGCACATGCCTGGGTTACGGATTTGGTCCCCACTGGGGCACATGCAGGAGATAACTAATAGATGTTTCTGTCCCTTTCTCCCTCCCTTCCCTTCTCTAAAAAAAATATATTGCACAATATGAATAAGAGGGGAGTAGACTATGAAGTAACAAAAGCTTCCTTTGACCGTGAATGATTTATTTAAAGAAAAAAATTCTTTTCTTCTGAAAGCAAACATTCACAGGCCATTGAACCACTGTTGGAGAGAAAACTGACGACAGTTGGAACATGTTGATCTGGCTGATAATGATTACAGAGTTACTGTGTCTAATTCTCTGTCCTCCGTCCTCCGTCCTCCGGGTGGTGGGAGAGTAAACAGCTTCCCCTGTGGGAGCACTGGGCCAGCCGGTTCACACGCTGCCTGGCCATTTCCTGGAGCTCCAGGCTGCTTGCTCCACACTCACTCACTGCTTTCTCCTAGGACTAAGGTGTGGTTATGCCACTACTGATGAACCTTGAAAGTATAAGCAATCCACCATGGGACTAAAGCACAATGTCACTTCTGTCTCCAGTAGCTGCCCCACCTTTACTCAATATTATTCATGTCAGTCTTTATAAAGTCTGGCCATTGATTAAGAAGGCAGTAGACTTAAAAAAAAAAAGAGGGTAGACTCGCTCTGTTGGCGGGGAACTGTGCTGTTCTTTCCCTGTGGCTTTACTTCTTATGGTCTGCGTTTGTGTCCCCACTTCAGAGAGGGGGCATGATGTCCAATTCCCACGCCATATTTATAGTGTTGCTCCCTTCATAATATTTATGACTAGTTGCCATCATTCTTCTTACAATCTGTTTACTGATTTTTTGTCGCCCCCATCGGCATGTATGCGTCCAGAGTGCTCAGGACTTAGTGTATCCTCTTCACCACTCTGTGCCCAGGCCCTGCAAGAGTGCTTGGCACATAGTAGGTGCTTGATTAGTACTTATTCAAGGCTAACTAATTGCTTCAGGTTGAGCCATCTGTCAGGAATGCTCCTCCTCGGGTTTTGCTGTGGGCCGCTGAAATGCGACTTGAGAGGAAGGAAGGAGAATTTCCGGACAGAGCACTCGGGTATTGAAGCACTCCCAGCATCCTGTTCCACTCCTATTCATTCACAGCATTCAAACCCTGAGACCCTGTGCAAAATTCCTATTTTTAATACACAGATTAAGAGATAGTATCTCTGAAAGGAAGTGGACTTTAAGGTGTGAATCACACTCCAAACATCGCTGTGTTTGTTCTGAGGTGATAACCTAGCACAGCACAGGTGTTCTGTAAACACTTGGTGAAATAAGTTAAACAAAGGAAATAAACAAACAGGTAGGATATTTACAAAAAAAAAATGGTTTGCACTAATTGATCCAAGGAAATGTGGATGTCCTTTCCTCTTCTCCTGTTCACTCTCTCCCACTCGGGCCCTTACAGTTATTGCAATGTGGTCCATCTTCATACTTGTCTCTCAGGCTTCAGGGCTGTAGCATAACAGGTCTTTGCACTCTAGACTGAATAAATGCTGAAATTCCATTTCATTTTTTTACAGTTGGGTATGAACTTTCAAGTTCTATGTTAGAACTTGAAATGAGGGGTCTAGAAAGAGCAAATATTCTTGATAATATACTTTTCTACATCTATGTTTTCTTCCAGACTGTCATTTTAATACTGAGAAAATACAAGATTATGAACTGGCTCAATGGAATCAAAGAGAGAGAATGCAGTCAAAGTTTCAATTAATCAGAGAACTGACACACAAGTCAACTTGTTTTGTGGTGGCATGTGAGGAGCGTGGTGCAGGGCTCTGGACTGCCACTGCCTCTGTCCACCTCTGCGACCAAAGTGGGGGGCACATAGGGTCTGAAAACAAATTCATGCTGTTTTATGTGAGCTGCAGCAGATTCAGAGGGCATGGTAAAGCAGTCTTATTGCCACCCAACAGTGAAGACTTAGTCGGCTGAGGAACCCAGCCATCATTTTTTGTCAGCTTTTGGTGCTAAGGTGTTATTTGATAAGCAGAACCTGCAGATCAGATCACCTCAGTATTTCCTTCCATTCTGACACTGTCTCTGATTCTTTGGCCATTCCCGTGGCCATTTGATTACTAAATAGTTTTCTGAGAACATTTTGCAAGTTAGAGAGGAAACAAGTTGTATCAATTTTGCTGCTCGGTGTTTCCAGCAAAAGATTTAGCTGATACTCAGGGCTCCAGCCAGAAGTTTGAGCTCTATGTGAATGTTAATCACCTGTGGAAATTGTAATTTTAGCTCTCACCATTTGGGTTTAAATAATAATCCTACTGTGTTCTGCCCCAAGATAAACATATATATCCTCTGTAATACGCCTATACATTAACTGGTATATGCACATGAACTGCAGAATTGTATTTTCAAATAAGGATATTATTCACTCTATCTTGTCATACCACAGGCTTGGATAGCACTGTGTTCTTATATCTCTTTCAAAGCTCCCCTCACTATCTTTATCCTTTTATTTATGAGACTTGACTAATGAGATAAAAGCAAGCCATCTTAGTTATCCATTCTTACTGCAAAATCCACGACATCCATGACCTAAGTCTCAAACGTCCAGCAAGCTGTAAAATGGGGGAGAAGGGAAAAAGACTACTTTGCAAGCCAGTCCATAATAATGTGCAAGCGGAAAGGAAAACAGATTAGATTTGCCTTTTAATGGGATGTTCTAATCCTGGTTTCAAATGAGAGGCAACCAATCAACATCTCTTTTCAACTATGTAATTGGTGGAAGCTTTCTTCTCTAGCCCTATTTGTTTCTAAATATACAGAAAAATCAAAGGCATCTGCATATACTAAGTTAAGGAGCTGTTTTGAAGATGCCTGGAGTATTGTTTTTCCAGCAGTTCATCCCAGTTCAAGTGCGTGTTCACTCTGCCGAACCTTACCGTGTCCAAATTTGCTTTCTCTGAATTGACCACATCCTCAATTTGATCATCACAGACGATTTTCTGCCTACCCATCCTTAACATTTCCGGCAGCCTTAGAAATAGCTTTACTTATAAAGCACTTCTCTCTCTCCTCAGAGGATCCATAAGGATATTATATCCTCTGTGCTGTCTCAGGAAGCACTGTACATTTCCGCCTACTGCCTTTGGTCTGGAATGCTTCAGGAGAGAAGCCTTGTACAAGTCAGTGCTCTTCCACCAAAGCTTTCCTCCACTTTCTCAGCCAGTGCAAAATGTATCGCGAAATTTGTTTCTAACTGGGCAATAAAGGATTCCATATTTATATCAGTCAGCTTTCATTTGTGCTGTTTATATGTGGAACTGAACAAATAACAAAAACAGGTCACTCTTTTCCCAAACCCTTATAGAAGAATAATTTCCCCAAAGATTAAATTATGTACATAAAAAGCTCAGCTGACTGATAAAAGCTCAGCTGATGGATGTTATTTTGATACATCAGAAAGGTGCATCTGGTTTATTTGAAAGGCACTTACATGACTTCCCCGAATTAGAAACATAAATTCCTGCCCCCAGTCCTACTCATGAGCCCTGCAGAGTTCTGCTGATGAGCCCCCTGACTGTCAAAGTAACAGAGGGAGATTTTCAGTCTCATCCCGTCAGGTTTTACGTCTAACTGATACTTAGATGCCTGTGAAGTCAATTCCCTTTCCATGTCCTACCTAATATAGTGAAATTGTTTCCCCAAGTGCTTTCAAGTAGGTACATGCAAAGTGGAATCACCTGCGCTGAAGTTCATTTGGAATAATGTAACAGACACCCCGCCTTTGTCCCAGAGAAGTTCACACACACAGACTAGTCAAGAAGTGTTTCCACTAATTTGTTATAACAATTGATGTTTTTTCTGCACTGGCATTTTTCTAATTTAACTTACGATAGTCCTTTTACATGGAAGACAAGCTTACGGTAATGTGCTCCGCTGTAATACGCAGTAGTTGTGCTTGCTCTGGGGAAATGGAGGCTACAAGGCCGTGTGCAGGGAAATGCTTACCAGCTGGCTCCCTGGGAACCTACACACACACACCAGAAATGGCCCTGATATAAAAGATGTGTAGCATATACTTCACAAATAATACCGAAACATACAGTACCTACCTTTAATTGCAAATTGCAGATAATTCATTGGTTCTCAGACAATGAAATGCTTGTGTTCATTTTTGTTAAAGTGAATGATAAGTGCCGCAGTTCAACCACAGTTCAACGAATAAAACTGGTTCCAATCCACTGACTCTCTTTTCAGTAATTTTCTGTCATTAAATCTGATGTGTGATCTGCTAAACTGTTTTTCACCCTCGTACAAGTGATATTTGTTAAACTGAAACCTGTTTCACCTGCAGCACTAATTACGATGTCCAAGCTCTGCTGGTTGGTCAGTGGTGTGAGCAACTGTGTGAAACTGGGTAATAGTTTTGAATACATGAAGACTATTTCCCTTTGTGTGTGTGCTACTGATAGAGTAATAGCGGAAGACACAACCCCCTTTAAGCTTAATCTGCAGTATTAACATTTTCCCCACCACTGTTTTGTGACATAAAATGAAAGGTAAGTTCTGTTTTTTTAGTGTTTTCTAATTGTTGTGCTGTAAATATGCCTACTGTGGTCAAGTTCAAGCTACCAATGGGGTGTAACTAAACATAGGTCTGGGCCCTGGCTGGTGTAGCTCAGTGGATTGAGCACAGGCCTGCGAACCAGAGGATCGCGGTTCGATTCCCAGTCAGGGCACATGCCTGGGTTGCAGGCCAGTTCCCTGCAGGCCAACTCCCAGCAGGGGCACACCAAAGTCAACCAGGGGACACACCAAAGGCAACCATACATCGATGTTTCTCTCCCCCTCTCCTTTCTCCTCTAAAGATAAATAAAATCTTTTTAAAAAAGAATAAAACAATTACATTTAAAAAATAATAAACATAGGTCTGGTAAGAGATTTTCAGTAGCACAGCATTCAGCAGTATTTTTACCCTATCGAAACAATGTGTTTTGAATAACCTCAATGTGGTAAAATGATTACCAAGGGATGAATTTTAGTATTGATTACTTTAGTTTTCATACAACTTATGAAGTTGTATGTTTATATAAATGAAAAAAAAGATTGTAAAGGTGACTGTGATTAAAATCTAGTTCATAAAACAGAAAATTTAACAAATAGCTCACACAGGCCAGTAGGAGTGAGCTCTAATCCACCACTGAAGGTGCTGGGTAAAGGCTTTCCCTAATCTACTGCACTTTTCATAAGTATATTAAAGATTTTTCATTTTCCCACTTAGGGCATTTATTTTCCTATGCAGGAATAAAAGCCTGATGTAATTCTATCTTCTAACTACAATTTGAGGAAAACGTAAAGGATTCATACCAATGTTTGTATTTTTTATGGAAAGATTTCAAATACTGAGATAATAAATGTACTTAGAAAAGGAACAATCTAGATTTGAAACTAACTTAAGTAGTTGTGTTTTTATGTGATAATTTTTGATGGCTAGATTTCTAAATATGCTACACACTTCTCTAGATAAATAGAACCAAGCAGAATCAAGTATAAACAGCATTTCTAAGGCATAGTTACTCAGCAGTGCACTTAAGGGTTGTTGAAAGAATAAGATCATAGTCCCCCCCTTTTTTTATAGCTCCACACATCCCTACCCACTCAAATGCTTAATCTTCTCCCTTTTCAGTAATTTTTTAGTGTTCCGATTAGGTTTCTATCAGTCATCATGCCCCCTTTTCTCTCCCTCAGTCTCCCGGTTCTATTTCTTTTTCTTTTAAGATTTTATTTATTTGTCTTTAGAGAGGAAGGAAAGGAGAGAAAGAGAGAAATATCAATGTATGGTTGCTTCCTGTGAGTCCCCTGCTGGGAACTGGCCTGCAACCCAGGCATGTGGCCTGACTGGGAATCCAACTGAGATCGTGTGGTTCGCAGGCCCGCGCTCAATCCACTGAGCTACGCCAGCCAGGCCTCCCAGTTCTATTTCTCATCTGCTATCTGCAGCCCAGTAGTACTTCAATAGGGCAGAACTGAGTTGCAAAAAAACTGATCTTTGCACTTCTTGGAAATGAACATATACTAATGAGTTAAATTAGGTGAGGAAGCATCCTCCCCAACAGAATAAAGCACATGGGCTCCCTCGATCAGTGCTTCTCAGCATTTAATCCACACACAGATCACTTTGGAATCTTGCTCAAATTCAGATGCTTTCAGTAGTCTCATGCTGCACTTCTAACAAGTTCCTAGCTAGTGCCCGTGGAGATGGGCAACCTCTACAATGTCTCCCAAGAATCCCCTCTCTCCTGGTTTCTGCATCTTTGTGTAGTTCCTTGCCCTTGCTTGTGACCTGATCTATCCACTTGTTCCTATGGAACAGAATAAGGAGAAGTGGTGGGACATCGCTCCTGAAAAAAGTAATGAAAGCGCTATGGTTTCTGTCTGGGGCACATTACTTGATCTGGTGAGAGCCATCTGCCAGGCTGTGAAGCGTTCTGTTGTGCGATCTACATGATAAGGAACTAATGTCTCTGGACAGCGGCTAGTAAGCAGCTAGGCCTGCCAACGGCTACTGGCTGCGTGGGTGAGCTTGGAGGCAGATCCTCCCTAATTCCAGCCTTGAGGTGACGGCCGCCCCAACTGGCAAGATGATGAGAGACTTTTGCTAGGAGACTCTGCGCCAGAGCCACTCAGTTAATTGGTGCCCAAACTCTGACTCACAGAAGCTGTGAGATAACACGTTTCTTGTTTACCTTGCTAAGTTTTAGAGTGTTTATTATGCAGCATGAGTGATGAATACACCAATGAATGCTCTTGGTAAATGGGCCACACTGAGTAGCAAGGGCCTAGAGATCTTTTTACTCGTGGATCATTTGGGGTGATAGATGACGGACTACTCTCTTGATGAAATCTTACTCCACTGATACATTAGCATATAGTTTGAAAAAAGTGAAAAACAGAATAAATAGGTAAATATTTATTGATGAAGACAAAAATATTCATGGGCAGTCCAGGTCTTCATTGAGGGGGGCACTCGCATCTCCCACAGGACAGCCGTTTTTCTACCTAAGAAAAGGTGGTTTTTTACCTTGAAGGAGAAATGACAGGCTTGGATATAGCACAGATTTTGGAATGATTGGACTGAAAATTTAAAATAGCAATGATTAATATGCCAAGGGAACTAATGAAAAAATAGACTGCATGCAAGAACAGGTGGGTAAAGAAAACAGAAAGTTGAAAATTCAAAGATTCAGAATGCAATACTATAAATCAAAAACACTGTAATGTAAATGGAGAATGCCTTTGATGGATATAGCAACAGGCTGGACAGAACCAAAGAGAAAATCAATGAGTTTGAAGATTTTTAAATACTTTGTCTTTTTAATGAAGTCCTTAGCAGAGCCTAAGAGAATCAGCAAAGCATTATTTAATTATCTATGGGATTGCCTTTATGGGACCTGCTACTTACTGTGAATTTGGCCAGACTTAAAAAGTTATACTCTGGTTTATAGATCTATGTCTAGGAGACCTGAAAATGACTTCTGTCTAGCTAAGAAATAATCTCAAAGGTTATGGTTTTCTTGTCCTTCTGGACATTAAACACTTTGTCTCTCACTTAACAAAATGATTTCATGTGTCTTTTTGAGAAAATACATCAACCTTTCCTCCAGTTCCCTTTTGAACCAGCTACATCATGATGGGAAAGTTATTCCTGGGGTGATCTGACCATAAATTCCTGACCAGGCAGTCACATGGGTAGTCAAGCCTTAGGCATATAGGATCTTTAGTAAAAGGTTTATCTTTGCCTTAAGCAAGCTCCCTCTATTATTTCTGTGCATTTAGGTTAACCACACCTTTGAAGTGAGCATAACTACTCTGTAGAGAGCATGGTCTTGTTAACTATCCTGTAATCTAATCCGCACTTTGCCTGGGGAGAATAATTTTCCTTTGTTCCCTCCAGAACTTCAAATGATAAGAGAGATTGCAAAACTGCAATTCCCCAGAGCATTTGAGATCTTGCTTCCCAGCAATTGTCATCTTTTTTTGGCTCAAATTAACTGTAATAAAAATTCTCTACAGGCTTGGACATTTTTTTGTGTCCACACCATCTTGCTGGTTCTGTCATTAAAGGAGCTAAATAAATCTGCGACTTGTACTCTCTCTGTTTGTATAAGAGTCATGTTTTCATCTTTTCAAAAAGTACCCTTTGCTCACCTTCTAGAACTAGTTAAACTGAGTTGCCCAGGAAGAGGCTTCTGGAATGAATGAATCACTAGTCACAATAGAATTGAACCTTTTCTGACTGTCAGTTTTCTTGGGATTTGGTTCCTTTTGTCCTGATTTGTTTAGTTTCTGTTGTTTCAGATTCTTGGCCAACAACAAATACGTTAGTGGGTCTGTACTGCTTGTCTACTGGTGTGCTCAGATCCACGTGGAAAATATTCTGTGCCCACTGATCAGGTGGGTGGCCCTTTGGGAATGTGTGTTCTGTGTTTTCCAGTGCCCTGTGCCCGAGGAGGTAGGGCTGGAGTTCCAAGTCCGGTTGATGGTTGAGCATTTGAGAAACACCTTTTACTGCTTATGATAAAAAAATGAAGTATTTTTTTTTACTTTTAGAGCATATCACTACATTAGATTATACAGTCTACTTTTAGAGTATATATCAATACATTATAAAGTCTCATAATTTTCTAATTATAGAAGCTAATACATACTTGCAAAAATTAATATTTTCCAGAATTTCAAGAAAAAAACTGAACTCTAATACACTGGATGTACTGACATTTTTAAGAAAAAACAACAAAAAATATTCCTTACAGACAATGCTAGCTCAGAAGCACTTCTGTGGAAAAATGAAAAGGAATCTTTAGAGAGGACTTGGTTTCATAAATTTAGGTTATAAATAGGTTAAACCTTTTTCTTGTTTTCTTCAGTGTAAAGAATATGCATAATTTAATTTAATTTTTGAGATTGGTTTTATTTTCTTATAAAGAGACTAGTTAATATTAACTTGCTAATGTGTTTTTTAAGATTTTACTAACTTATTTTTAGAGAGAGGGGAAGGGAGGGAGAGAGGGAACATCAGTGTGTGGTTGCCTCTCACACACACCCTGCTGGGAACCTGGCCCACAACTGGGGCATGTGCCCTGACTGGGAATCTAACCAGTGACCTTTTGGTTCTCAGGCTGGTACTCAATCCACTAAGCCATGCCAGCCAGAGCTAACTTCCTGAATGTCTTATACTAGTTTACTGATAAGCTATGTGTCTCCTCTGTATTATGTAAGAACAAGAAAGTATACAATTATGTATTCTGCTATATGTTAAATTATTATTCTTAGTCTTTTTAATTCAGCTGTAATTATTTTATTTATTGTATCAGCTTAAATAGAATTTGCAAGATACTTATGAATTTAGAACTTAGACTAACATCAAGTTAATAAAAATTATGAATATCTGTATAATTACTAAGGAAGATAGAATATTGAAACACTGGTCACCAATTGTCATTGATATCTTTGCTTTTTATTTTAATAGTAATAAAGTATATCTTTGGGTTGTTTTAATGAACATATTGATTTTGCCATCTACAAAGGTGTGAAAAGTATGTTTTTGGCTGTGGAGATCTTTTAATGCAGCATGTAATCTTTGCTGGACTTCTAAAAGGCTGGTTTATGACACTGATTCTAATTTCTCTCTGAAATATTAGTAAATTTGATTAAAAATTATGGCTTGTCTGGGTAGTTGAGACTACATTGGGAATAATCATGAGAAAGAACTCTAACCAAAATATGGTTTTGTATATCAGAGAGGAGAGTATTTTTGCTCTTAATCAAAATTGTTCCAGAATGTGGCCCTGGCTGGTGGCCCAGGCTCAGTGGACTGAGCATTGGCCTGTGAACCAAAGGGTCACTGGTTCGATTCCCAGTCAGGGCACATGCCTGGGTTGTGGGCCAGATCCCCAGTGGGGGGTGCATGAGAGGCAATCACACATGGATATTTCTCTCCCTCTCTTTCTCCTTCCCTTCCCCTCTCTCTAAAAATAAATAAAATATTTTTAAAAATTTGTTTCAGAATGTGAAAGGAGATAGTAAAGGATAGAACTTAACTTGATATAGAAAACTAGATACAAAAAATATTATTTGCCTTGAATTATAATGTCTACAAGGAATAATTCTGAAAATAATAAAATGTATAGACATGTTAGTAAAATTTTCTGTTTAGATGAACTTATTGGGAGATAAATTTTCATTGTGCATGTGAATAAATTACTGCTACATATATTAATGCAAAACTAGAACTATTTTTTTGCCCTCTGTTGGAATGAAAAATTGGTTTAAAAGAATTTATTTTGCTCAATTTGCTCTTAAGTAGATATAATAAAAGGTTATTCTTTTTGTTGTCTGCCCAGATAGCAGAGATTCCTTATCAAACGTGAAAGTTTCCTGCTCTGTGCTGACCTGGACTTGTCCTGTCTTAAAAAAAAAATAAAAGAAAAAGAAAAAAAAGGAGGGGGTGGTTACTTAAAATTATATTGAACTCTTATTCCAAACTGTAATCATTCATTGTTTCCAAACACATATGAAAGTGTTTTAATCAAATAATGAAATCTATTCAAGTAATACTTAAACCCTTTTAATTTGCCCTTCCCAAGACAAAGCCCTAAATTTAGGTCAAAAAATTTTAAGATATCTTTTACTCCAAAACCATTCTTTGAGGTGTCTTTCATGGACCCCTGGGAGAATGCCTTAGAAGAAGATAGTCATGGCAGTCTTAGTAAATGACTGGGCATGCCTGTGTTCCAATAAAAGTATTTACAAAAATAGGCAAGCTGGATTTAGGCATTAGGTTGCTGTGGGGTACCAGTCTTACAGGTTTTTTGTTGTTGTTTTTTTAAGACACTTCCTAGGGAATTAAACTCAGTATATCTTTCCTAAGAGACTATTTGCCCTCTGCTCCTCTATTTCTTCCTTTACCCACCTTTTCCAACCTGATAGTTCACGGCATTGAAAATTAAATAGCCCCAGCTGGTGTGACTCAGTGAGCTGGGCGTTTTCCCACAGACTGAAAGGTCACCAGTCTGAGTCCCAGTCAGGGGCCTGGGTTGCAGGCCAGGTGTGTGGTTGGGAGCCTGTGAGAGGCAACTGATCAGTGTTTCTCACCCTTTCTCTCTTTCCTGCTCTCTAAAAATAAATAAATAGCATCTTAAAAAAAGAATGAAATCTTTAGCATATACTTGAGTTATTGGTGTGAGTCGTGTTTTTGACATTTTTTAAAATTTACTTTGATGAAATCAAATAGTAGAGCCACAGACAGAAATCTGTTAGACCTGGCACGAGTACGTCGGGGCCCAGAACAGTAGAGATAGTGCAGATGGTGTACTGTAAAGGAACTTACAAATGTTGTAACAAAATTTTCTGTTCAGTTTCTGTCACCAATACATTAACTGCTTTTTATCTTTATTTAGTCACTTCTTATCTTCTATGTATTGCATAAGAGAACATTTGATACTCTAAACGTAACATTCCAAATAAGTTGTCTTTTCAGTGTGAACCAAGGTAAATTCTATGAGGAAGGAGTGGGTTTGTTGGTTATTTCCAATTGGTTTATCTCTTTGATTATTTGTGATTCAGCATATACCAAGTATTGCAATGATTCCGTGCTCATTATCTTACTGCGCTATTCACATTTTATTTCCTACAAATAGTTTAATGATATCTTTGGCACTTGCAGATTATCAAAGACTAAATTTATATCCACTATCTTCTAGTCTTTTAGAAATTAAAGTGCTTAAAATATCCCTTTGCACGATACTGTTTTAAAAAATTGTTTATTTTAATGAGATTAATTATAGTCATTAAAATAACATTGCATAAATATTATATTCATTTTTCCAATATAGTATTCTCCTAGAATTTTACTCTAATTAATGTAGATTATTTTACTTGGATATGTGAGTTTTTTCTCCTATGAACGTGATGTAATTTGTCATGTTTATATCTATATTGACCCATTTCTAACAGAAATAATATGCAAAGAAATTTAAAACAGAGGTGATGGCTGATTTATTTACTCACACAAATGATGCCCTGCAACCCAACTGATGCCTTGCATACCAACTGATGCTCTGTGTATCAGCTGATGTAGTTAGTGAGAATAGAAAGGAAAAAAAAAATTGGTTCTCATCTTGGTTTCATTAACAACTTAACCTATGAATTGCAACAAATTACTCAACCTAACTGTTTTCCTTTGTTAGATGAGAATATTGGAAGCCATCTTTAAAATTCCTTCAAGCCCTAAAATGTCTTGATTCTTGGGTATAGCTCATTAACAGTATATGATCAGCATAGAATTTATAAAGAGAGAGAGAGGAGAAGGTTTATCTATGTGCCTGATAGTTGGAATGATAGAGTTTGATTCTGAGAGATGACTGACTACATTGGTAGAAAGAGATTACACAGGGACAAGGGGATTTTTCAAGATAGAAAATTTTTAAAGATATGGGAGAAACAAACACAGGGGTGACAGTTGAAAGATAAATGTCAAAGAAGGGGTAAGCATAAACAACTCTAGTGTAGTGGGTCCATCCTGTCCACTAACCCTAGTTTTTAACTTGGGACATGGCAAACCAGTGGGGGAATGGCGGAGAGAGGAAAACCAGGAACATATGTTTATGGTGGTGCAGCAGAGAATCAGGATGCGTTCGTTTTCTTTGGGAAAAGAAGGTATAACAGTTTAGTAATTTTTAAAAAAGATGCATTTGGATAGAGAGAGGTGGGTATGGGTGGCCTATACTTAGAAAGCTGCAATAATTTGAGCCTGCAGGGAGGAAGATAAGCAAAGACCTGGAGATGTAAAAGTTCATTTCATACTCAGGAAGTAGTAAGCCAGCCAGAGGGCTCAAGATCTAGAATGTGCTAGGGAGGTAATCTGGGGGCATATCATGTTTGCAGTGTTGAGCAAGGAGAACTCTGAGACATGATTTTACGATTCTTTCCATAGAACAGCTCACCGCATTGTTTTAAACAGAAGCTCTTGATCAGAACACTATTACACTGCTGTGATCTGGGTTGCTGACTTGGAGCTGACCTCAAAAAAGAATAAGGGGGTTTCATTAGCATCTGAGCCTGTTCTTTAGTTTGGGCAAAGACTTATTTGTTGTAACAACAGCTGAATTAAAGAAAGAGGTAAACTGACTGTATAGGAAAGTTAGATGGGGACTATGGCTTAGATTGACATCAAGCTGTCTTTACTGTGTCCATCTCTTTCTGGAATGGATGCTGACTCTTCCAGGATGAGTCTTAGGATTCTCAGTTAGGATGCTGACTAATTTTGCTAAACTTTGAGTGACTCTGAACTCCAGAATCCAAAGTGACAGATTCACTGGTAGGGAGAATTTGCTGAGAATTCAAAGAGTTTATTTGTATACGTGAAGCAAGGATGTTTACCATTTTTCAATCAGAGGCAAAGTGGGGTGAAGTACTTTTCAAGTATATGACATACAAAGGCAGAGGTCTTGACTCCAAATTCTTATTGTGATCTCCCATTTCCTGCCCAATATGGAGTCTTATTGTTCTTCAAATTCTCATGACAAATATGTTCTTTCTTTTAGATTTTGATTTGTTCTCCTAATTTGGGGACATACTTAAGTTTCACTGGAGTCTATGTATTTTTCCTGCTTTAAAAAAATGGACACAAAGGAAGTTTGTTACTTGCCTTTCAAATGCAATAACATTAATTGTTCCTAACCTAATGGCTAAACACATTTGTTTTAATCGAGTCCATGTATAAAGGACCCATGGACAAAGCCAAAGGGAGGTAGGATTGAGGGTGGGAGGTGGGGGGAAAGTGGAGACAACTGTACTTAAACAACAATAAATTTTTTTTAATGTTCTTAAAGCAGAGTTTCCTTTTTAAGTTGTATTCTTAATAGCAGTTTAATGAAGACAATATAGTATATATATTTTTAATGATGAATGATTTGAGAATCCCACATTTCCCTTTAGGAGAAAAAAGATGGTTCAGTACTCCATGATAAGGAACAGGACACAGATTCCTAAGAAGTAGTTCTAGGTGCTCCTAAGTCACTTTACTATGAGCAAGTTTCTGAACAGCTTTCACCATCTTTAATATACTTAACCACCAATAAAATAGTATCCCGATGCCACTTCAGAGAGATGCAGCTGGGTTCTTTTAGTCATAGCTTGTGATGATTATTTATAGTTGTAACTGGTTAGTTAGAGATGGTCTTGAATGAAAGATGCTATGTAGAACTGCAATATGGTTATTATAATGAGATCACCTTCTCAGTTTATGCCATGCATTAGAAAAATATTTTTGTACCAACAATAAGAATTACATAATTATCATTCTATAAAAGATCTAAAGATTTTCAGTTGCTTTTATACCATAGGTATCACCATTAACTTTATGCCTAGTCAAAAATAAAATAAGAGGTACAATTTTCTGTGTGAGCTTGTCAAGAAAGACTACCATCCAGACACTATTTCTTTTCCATTGTGAAAATTACAAAAAGATATTGGACATTAAGATGATCTTAAGAGATTCTTGGTCACACAGCAGTTATGCCACTATAATCATAATATAGTTTAATTTCTATATCATAATGTAATTTAATGTAATCATATGGAGTTTACCTAACTGCTTTCCCTAAAATCAACTAAGGAACAATATATATATATTTGTTTTATTTTATATTTTTCCTTTTTGACTCAGTATGTTTGGCCATTTCTTTGCTATATTCTTATGAAGTTCAAAATAAAAACAGTGTAGGAAAATTATATTCTAGAGGAATTGGAACCCTAGGAAAAAAATATGGGTTTGGATATTTAAAGACCAGGGATAAAATGCAATTCTTACCCTAATTACTCCTTAAATTTTAATGTTACTTAATAATTTGCTTGCATCAATTTTATAATCCATAAAATGGATTACTCAATGAATATGGTTGGTGGCACTGTATGAGATAATGTGCAGATGCAGTGTGAGCCTTTCCCAGTGGTGCTCAGTAAAATTTAGTTACTTCTTGAAGTTTATACTGGTAAGCACCTATGTTAGAAAAGAAAAAAAATCCCAATTCAACAACCTAACTTTATATATACCTCAAGGCACTAGAAGAGACAAACAAAATAAATCCAAGGTTTACAGAAAGCAGTAAGTATTTAAAATATTTCAATAGAAATAAATAAAATAGAGAATAGGAAAAAGATCAATGGAACAGTTGATTTTTTAAAAGAATCAACAAAATTGACCAACCCTAAGCTAGACTAAGACAAAAAGAGAAAACAACACAAACCAGAAGTGAAAGAGGAGACATTACAACTGATACCACGGAAATAACACGAATGACAATAGGCTGCAGTGAACAATTATATGCTAACTAATTAGATAACTCAGATGAAGTGGA
The DNA here is from genome assembly GCF_014824575.4 of Sturnira hondurensis. NCBI lineage: Eukaryota > Metazoa > Chordata > Mammalia > Chiroptera > Phyllostomidae > Sturnira > Sturnira hondurensis. The sequence continues at coordinate 908,069 of NW_028074443.1, read as the reverse complement.
TACATTCTAGAAATAAAACTTTTGAATGCTGAATCATAAAGAATAAAATACCTAGACAGACCTAAGATGGTATTTAGGACAGGCTACCCCGACAAATGTTACCTTGGCATATTAAATATTTTAAGCTGAAGGAATTTGAGAAAACAGCAGAAGCAAACTGCTAGAGCTAAAAGATCCATAGTTAATCATTGAATCAGGCTACCACATTCTATGAGAAAAGTAGACTAAAAACTGATGACTTGCCCAAATTGTATTATTGCTTAATGATAGAAAAAGGACTGACACTTTGGCCTTTTGATTCCAATCCATTGATATTTCCACAATGCTGAAGAATTGAGAAATATAACACTATGGTCCGATCAGTGTGGTGTCAGCCTTTAATATTTTGTCAACCTTCTGATAACAGTTTTGGATTGGTTAAAAATGAATCATCTTATTAAAAAGAAACAATTCTACAACTTGGATTAAACAAGTACTGACCTGTGTAAGTATTCATTAACAATTCTAGTGGCAAAAGTAGGCTAAGAGGTGTTCATATAAATAATACAACAGTTAATAAATAATAATACAAGAATAAACACTGCATTGTGTTTCATGTACTCACAAATATAAACCTACTTTTGCCTACCTTATATGATATCACATTTACTTTGTTAAAAATTCAACACATTTTACAATCAAGGATCACTCCTCCCAATTGGCTGTTAAAGAAATGGAGTTACAGAGGTATTACAATTATCTGAAAGGTATACACCTACTCAAAAAAGGTAGCTGGGAATAAAAATACATTGTTATTTCTATTCTTGTCCTCTAGTCCCTCCTTACATCTGAGAATCATTGCTGCCAGATTAAACAGTTTGTGAATAGCTGCTCTCTGGCAGTAAAGATTAGCCTCAATTCAACATTAATTTATCACGTCGATCTTTGAAGGATCGCAAATGAGAATGATACAAACAGATGCCTGGCGTATGGCAACAGACTGGTCACCACATTTAAAAAAGAACTAGTGGGAACAGGATGGTTCACTTTTCTCAATTCTTATCACATAAGGTGAAAAGGATGGAGAAGAAAACAACGCAGGCAGACTTAACTGCGTCCTAATTTTCCTACAGCTTGTAAGTGTCTTATTAAAATATAAGATTTGCTGGCATGTTCCAGGGCATAGGTGTGCAGAAAAATCCACACTAGGAAGAATCAAGGTAGGAATCTACAGTGCCGACTGGCAAAATACGGCTGCTGGTGGCAAGAATTGTTGGGGAAGATACTGCATGAAGAATTCTTCAGGACATATCCAGATATTCAGCTTCATAACAATAGTAAGTTTTTTACTACTTTGCTCAGATGATGCCTTATCCTACATTACACTGAAAGTTTCATCTTTGAAGTGTTTAAAATTTTATTATAGTTACACATGCCTTTTACTATAAATAAAAATGAGAATGGTTTTTACAATAAACCTTTGACTCAATACCCTTAAAACATTAGAGAGCTACCCTAAGATGGGATGCTTGCCCAATGAACTAGCATCCAAATTACTATTCATTTTTTAAGGAATATTCTATTATCTATTTAGAATTCATTCCATGAATATAATTCATAAACTCAGATGATAAAAGAAACAAAGTATTTGTACTCATACACTTTGTACTAACGAATAGCTGGGCTTTACTGGATATAACCGTTTGCCATATAAATAGCAAAGACGATGCCAGATCACGTTTTCCCTTGGCTGTGAATCTTCTAAATAAGGCTCTACCTGGGTTGGTTTAATCTCTCTCTATCAAAGAAAATATATGATTCTTATTCCAATAAAATCCTTAAAGCTGTTCTGAAGTTAAAACTCAAAAGTTTATCCTAAATTATAATATAGAAAAAGAAGACACAGTTACCTCAATGAAAGCTCAAACTTTCATTAGAATTTGAGGTTATTTTTTATTAATTAAAATCTTGGTAGATACAGCTTAAAAAATATAAGCAGAATTATATTTAGGTTCCTCTGGAAGCAGTAAAATAGCCTATTTTCTTTCCCCACTATCTGTCTCCTGATTCAGAAATGTAATTTCTGCCATAATCTACAACTTGGAATTGGTCTCTCCTAACATCCTCTTTTATAAACTAATCAGTGTGATTGTCAAGATCAATCTTCAGTAATAGCAATCACATCTTTCTAGGCTGGTTTTGCAATGATCGGAATTCACTGCTCAGGAAGTAGCATAAAGAGGGCCTGGAGGTGGTATGTTGAAGTATAATTCTCCTAAGTAAAGCCCTCACTCGGGTTGAGGGCAGCTAGAGGAAGGACCCTGGTAGCAATGCATTTTAGTGATAGTAGAGCTATTTGCTGCTTTAATTTTTTATTGTTTTTGTAATCCCACACAGACAATTTTAACTAATCCAGGTGACAGCAAAGAATTCCAGCAACATTAATAATAGAATACCTAGCACTAGTTCCAGGCACTATGACAAATACTTTGTATATACTTGCATTTTTCACCTAATCTCCACAAAAACTCTAATGTTAGATATTATCTTTAAATTGCAACTTGGAAAGGATCTACAACTGCCAATATCACACAACTACCAAGCGATGGGGCCGGGATTCAGACCTGGCTCTATCTGCTTCTGACCCGCTGGGTGCACCCTGTGCAAGGGCTCAGAAAACACAGCATTCATGAACCCCCTTAACAAAAACCTTCTAGAATACTCAGTCTGACAAAAAAGAAATCAAGAATTAGAAAATTGTGTTATATATAGAATGACATTTATTCCCTCAGCCTAGGAATTGTTAAGGAAATTACCTAAAATGTTGTATCATCACAACAAAAATATAAGAAACAAGTTAAATATCCAGTATTAGAAAAATGCAGGTAAAATGTCTCAGCACACCTGTTACTTTGTAAGGAGCAGAGCCTTAGGTATTTGCCAGGGCAAGGCAACTGTTGTCACTGGGTTTCCCACTATAAGTGGGGAAGGGGTCCGGGAGGAAACAACTGCGCTTGGTTGGCTCTCAGGGGCTTTTGTTCATTTCCCCCACTACCCACAAGCAAATTGGACCTTTCTAGTACTGATTTCCAGGTGGGTGGGTTTATGTACGTCCTAGGACCCTTTGGGTCTCTCCAATGAACTCTCCTATGATGCTGGCAGTTTCTCCTGCCACTGCAAACCCCACAGATTTTTTCAGTCAGAGGTTTTGGGGCTTTATTTCCCTATACTGGTACCTTGGGTTGTGCAGTTTGTCTCCCTCCCCAGTTGTTCCTCCTGGTTTATCCTCATGCAAATGTGGAATCTTGGTCCTCTAGCCACGGCCTTGGTACATGTCCTCTTTGCCCCAGAGGACTATCCCTGCCTCTCCTACCAGTCAAATGAATATTTCTTCTTAAACTCCTTGGTTGTTGGACTTCCATATAGTTTGATTTTGTGGCAGTTCCAATTCTTTTCTGTTTTTAAATTTGTTGTTGTCCTTTTGGTTGTGTGAGGAGGCAAAGTATATCTACCTATGTCAACACCTTGGCCAGAACTCCCAGGCACACCAACACAAAAAAAAATATGGCCCAAATGAAAGAACAGATCAAAACTCCAAAAATAGAACTAAGCAATGAAGAGATAGCCAACCTATCAGACACATAGTTCAAAACACTGGTAATCAGGATGCTCACAGAAATGGTTGAGTATTGTTGCAAAGTAGAGGAAAAAGTGAAGGCTATGTAAAGTGAAATAAAGAAAGATATACAGGGAACCAACAATGAAAGGAAGAAAAATAAGACTCAAATCAATTATTTGGAGCAGAAGGAAGAAATAAACATTCAACTAAAACAGAATGAAGAAACAAGAGTTCAAAAAAAAATAAGGAGAGCTTAGGAACCTCTGGGACAACTTTAAACATCTCAACATCCAAATCATAGGGGTGCCAGAAGGAGAAGAGGGAGAGCAAGAAATTGAAAGCTTATTTGAAAAAATAATGAAGTAGAACTGCCCCAATCTGGCAAAGAAAATAGACTTCTAAGAAGTCGAGGAAGCTCAGAGAGTCCCAAAGGAGTTAAACTCAAGGAAGCACACACCAAGATATATCATAATTATATTACCCAATATGAAAGGTAAGGAGAGAATCTTAAGAGCAGCAAGAGAAAAGGAGACAGTTACCTACAAAGGAGTTCCCACAAGACTCTCAGCGGATTTCTCAGAAGAAACTTTGCAGGCAAGAAGGGGCTGGAAAAAATATTCAAAGTCATGAAAGGCAAGGACCTACATCCAAGATTACTCTATCCAGCAGAGCTATCATTTAGAATGGAAGGGTAGATGAAGTGCTTCCCAGATAAGGTGAAATTAAAGTTGTTCATCATCACCAAGTCCTCATTATATGAAATGTTAAAGGTACTTATCTAAGAAAAGCAAGATGATCAAAACTATTAACAATAAAATGACAACAAAATCACAACTATGAAAAACTGAAACAAAAAAACCCAAAACCAAAATCAAACTAAGCAAATAACTAGAGCAGGAACAGAATCACAGAAATGGAGATCACATGGAGGGTTATCAGCTGGGAGGGGCGGGGGGAGAATGGGGAAAGGTACAGGGAATAAGAAGCATAATTGGTAGGTACAAAATAAACAGGGGAAGGTTAAGAATAGTATGGGTAATGGAGAAGACAAAGAAGTTATATGCACAACCCATGACATGAACTAAGGGGTCAGGGGAAATGTTGGTGGACAGGTGTGGCAGGAAAGAGAGGAATAAATGGGAGAAAAACAATGAGACAACTGTAATGGCCTAATCAATAAAAAAATATATATATATATGTATGTATTTAAAATGTACATTAAATGGAATATCACTCAGGCAATAGCAATTAGGTTTAGGAAAATCACATACGAAAAAGTTTATGATACTATGTCAAGCAAAAACATAGAAACATAGGCTGTACAAAAAATAACATATAAGTTACATATTATAATTTCAATAATGCAAAGGGAAAATTACAGAAGAAAAATAATTAAATACAATAAGACAAATTATATAATAATAGTTTTAAGTATTGTGATAATTATTTTTATATACCCTTATATGTATATACTATCTAAAATATCAGATATGTCTATTACATTTTAATCAGTAAAAAACTTTATGAAAACATAAATCACATAATCATAAACATGGACATTTATATAAATAACTAGTTATTTAATGTCAATTGAATAATTAAAACATTAATTTTTTATTTAGAAAACAGTGTACTAATAAAAGCAACTTAGATTAATTGAAGGTATATTGTATAATTACAAAATGTATGTGATTATGAAATTAAATATGATAGGAAGAAAACCATTTTTGCAATATTTATGTCCTGTACAAGTATAAGTTCTCTCTTTCCTTGTTCCCAAAATATTTTTGTCATTTTTTACTTTATTGCATAGTTTCATTCCTTAGTAATCAACAGTGTGTTTTTTGTTTATGAGTGTTTCAAAAGTACAGCATACTTTAAGGATTCCATAATAGAAAACACATGGAAACTGTTTAGTTCTCAAGAAGAAAAATTTTAAGTACAAAATAAAGTATTCAAAAATATAACTCAGCTTTCATTACATAACTTCCCTAAAATAACAACTAGAAATGGTCCGTATTGACTGTCCATCCACACTCCAGCTTCTTAGCTCAGAATTCTCTATTAATTGTGCTTGTTTCATTTTGTCTGTCTTATATTCATTAACTCCAACATACCTTCCCACCTAACTCAATCATTCCCATTTTAAATTCTGAGGTAACCAGTGCTTATTCTACCCCCAAATTTGCTCAGGCTGTTAGCTTTACCTATGTTCACCCTCCTGTCTAATTACTTTTTGAAGGTCACTTCAAGATACCTTTAGTAATTTATTTATCCCATACTGAGCTATTGTACCCTGCTAAATTTATAAAGATAAAATATACTGGACCTGGTTCTAGCAGTGAAAGAACTTATAGTCTAGAGTGATATGAAAAGTAAAAAAATAAGAAGACAAAGCCAAAATATATAGTGTCATTGGTGGTATGACTGAAAGAATAAAAAGTCCAAGTGAACTAGATGAGGTGTGAGGTACAGCGGTGGTAAAGGAAGAAATATCCAGGCAAGAGGTACAACATGAATGAATGTCAAGAAATAAAAGTATACATGGAGCACGTGAGGAACTGAGTAGGGCTGAACTTGTACATGAAGATGTAAATGACCAGGTCTTAGGCATAGTATTAAGTGGTTATGATGTAATTTGTTTCTTATAAAAATTCTATTTTATTATAGATCATGGGCCTTTGGAATTAGAACAGAAAGCTTTAATACCATGGGGTTAAATATTGCTAATATTTTAGTAGTAACCTCATTGACTGGCAAGTAACCAGAAATCCACATCTTCAATTTCATTTGCATTTCTTCTGGGGCCTTACAGAGGAGTGGGATAGAGGTCCATGCTTAAAGATGTGTTGTATCCACTCAATTAACTATTATAGTAGCATTTCTAGCAGCAGAGGTGGGGAACAGGGTGGGCATTTATATAGTTAAATGGTGTGCAACTGAGAGTTTCTATCTGTCTTCAAGGCCCTATAAGGGGTGAGGATTTGGGAATATGTATGTTTACCATAGATATGCATCAGTGTTTAATTGGAATATCCAAGTTTTTTATGAAAAATTAATTTCATGTATAAAGTCAAGAGATGGCAAATAGATTCTTGTCAGATTAATTTCCAAGTATGTGAGTCACTCAGCATATACTTATTTTATTTGTTCTCAGAAGAGTTAGCAAAAACGAGCAGCTTTCAAAGTCTGCTTACAAAAAGGCACAGGGTTATTTTCATGTAGAAGATAATTTTTTCAAGTAATTTGATACTATTGTCACAAAATTAACTCAATGACATAAAAAAAAAAAAAACAGTGAAAGTGTAGTTCTCCTTAAAGAATTTTGGGAGAAATCCAAATGGAATGAATTTGTTTTAAGACTTTCGGCAAACAAAAGTAACTGAACACTTCATATTACGGAGTTGCTGAGCATCGCCAGTCATGATCTGGACTTTTGGAAAGTGTAAGTGCAAATTCCTTTCCTCTGTTTATGTTGGCCGGTCCATAGAACCCAAGACAACCAACTGGAAAGTGGAAAATCCTGGCCTTGTCTGTATCTACTGTAAATCACTACCTATCTGCATTCCCCACTCAGCAATGTGAGCATTTGATAGTGCTCCTATGAGACTTAGTGGTTAGTGGTTTTGAATAGAACAGTGTTACAGAATCTAACAATAACCACTGCAACGCACTTGCTTATCAATAAGGTAAGATGGCTGTGCTGTGTGATTATTTGAAAGGACCAACACAGAACTCATTTATAATGAGTTCAGCTTTGTTATTAATTTTTTGACTGCTAATGATCATATTCAGAACTCATTTCATTTATTAATTAAATCAAAAGATTCAAGCAATTCCATTTTGTGCTGGCACTGGGCTTCAAAGCATGTTGATTTCCCTTGTCTAATGTTAAGCTATGGTTCAATAAAAAGATTAATTTCTCTATCATGACTGATAGAGAAAAAGTGCTTCTGTCTTTTTAGTTGCTGTTTAAAATTATAGTATCCTACAATAATGTAATAATGATAGTAAAGGTGTAGTATACATCAATATAAAACATGACGACCATTCAGATCTTCTCAAAATTCCTGACCTTGTCGTGTATGAATCCACATAAGATTTCAACTTAAATAGCAAAGAAGTAGGACAATTGCTTCACTAAATAAATCTTCCATCTTCTATGAAATTAATCTTTTAATCCAACTTATAAATGTAAATTGTAACATGGTTAGAAAGGACAGCAACTTAAAATTACTGCCACTGAATATAACTGAATATATCCAAAAATGCTTATTTTCACATAAATGATGTCTATCAGTTTAAATGTACTCCAAAGTATAGATCACGATTGTTGTTCACAATCGTGGACAACACATATGTAAACTAATAAAAGTCAACTTGATTAAGTGATAATCCAAAGATATTATACCAATACAAACATCTAAGAAAATAGTTTTATTTTACACGAAATGTACTGGTGTAGAGGATACAGATTTCCTTTCCTTATGGCACACGATTACCTTGAAGCAGGACACACATTTGTAGACACGTGTGTGGTAATTTATATAATGTCCCTGGCTACCGAAGGATGGTGATTGGAGGGAGGGGAGCTGACAAAAATGGGGGGAAATTTCAAGATCCATTTGTCCTTGTTTATATTTGGTTCCTATTAAAACAACATGTACTCTGAGTTCATCATGATGAGTACAAAGTCTACCAAAATAATCCTTGTTATATTCTAGCCTACTTTTCCCCCCTGACAAAAACGCACATACAAAGAAGACATAAATCTTTTATACTGATTTTCTTCTTATATACTTATTCTGGCATTCCAAAACTAATTTTTAAGAACTCCCAAATAAGGGATAATTGAAACAAATATTACATCACAAAGTTTAAACACAACAATTTAAAGGATGAATGAATAAACTCAAAGTTAAGAAGTAGAATATAAGCCCTGATCAGTGTGGTTCAGTTGGTTGGCCATCATTTCACAAAGCGAAAGATCTCCTTCCTGGTCAGGGCATGTGCCTGGGTTGCAGGCTGGTCCCTGGTTGGGATGCACGCCAGAGGCAACCAGTAGATGATTCTCTCACATGCTGACATTTCTCTATCTTTCTTTCTCTTTCTTTTCCTCTCTTTCTAAAAGTAAATAAAATCTTTTGAAAAGGAAGTAAAATTTAAAATTAAAATTTAATTCTACTTTATCAGAGTTGTCAGGGCCATAGTTCCTGGCAAATTATGAACATAGCCAATTAAAGGAAAAACAAGTAAATGTTTTTGAAGAGTTAATTCAACACATGGACTTTACTATTAAACATCCTCAAAAGGAGTTTAGCACATGGCGATAGTGATAGTCTAGCTCAATTCATTACTTACTTGGCCAAGTAACAGTTATTAGGCAGAAGCTGTCATTAATAGTCACATTTATTGGGCAAATAGTATATTCTAGAAAATATATGCTATAAACATTGCACTGAACACATGTAGCAAATTTATATTCACTGTCTAAGCACTATAACACCATTAACTCCAGGAGTGAGGAAAGAAGATAGTGTACGTGAAAATGCTTGGTAAACTATGGTACGTAGTGCAAAATAATGACCCACAGGAAAAGTCTTTTCTTAGACAAAAATGCTAAAAAATTCGTTCCATTTCCTGTGATCTTTCTTCTCACTTAATAAAATTAGCTCTTCAAATCCTTGTTGCCATACCACTTAAAGAATAGAAGACAATAGTGTTATTACTATATCCAGCTTTGAAAATATATGTCCTGAATACTACCTATGGTGCAAAATCTTTCAGCTTCTATTTCATATTTTCATATGTATCATAAGCTTTGGCTAAAAAGGTGATTTTGTGAGAACAGAATTTCTGACGTTAAATCAATAGGAAGGTGAGAAATTGAGGGCATTTTCTGATTGCCCATAGTATGCTGGTCTGATTGAAGGGAGGCTACCTGCGGTACTCTTTTGAAAGATATTCTTAGGAAAGGTCTGAACTCAGCAGGAAAAAGGATGCAAGTCATTAATTATGGCTGTAATTATGCAAGAGGGAGGAAGGACATCTATGCCCTATAACTTCTTGTTTATGAGAAATGCTCACTGATGTATTTAGAAGTAAAGTGATACCATATCTGTGCCCCCCTTTTTTCAGAGTACATTTATCAAAGCTTGAAACAGTGAACCAAATGAAGGCCTTAAGGCAGAAGAACAAACAGGAGAGCGACTAGGTGGTGCTGTGCTTTGGCTCCCTAGAAATGTCATAGGAAAGGAGTAAGCCAAGGCAGGCCTGCTGTTAGCTCACTGGGAAGCCAGAGACAAGAGGGGCTTACAGACAGGTTCAGGGGTTGTTAGTCTAGGACGATCTGTTGCTGACCCTTGCTCCCCTGGCTGCAAGTCTCCTGGGGACCCCCTAGAGTTTTGGAGAGAAAAGTAAAGATGCGTGTCTGAGAGGGAAGAAAGGCTTGGTTGTGTTTCAGAGACAGCCCACCTGTCTGCCACTCTTCAAGTCAAAGAATCTTTAAGGAAATTGTGTCTGTGTGTGCACATGTGCATATGCACAGACAGAGAGAGACAGACAGAGGAAGGGGAGAGAGAATGAGAAGGTCAATGTAAATTGTTAACGGGTGGAAGAATCTGGATAAGGGTTATATAGTGATTTTTGGTTCTGTTTTTGCAGCTTCTGTGTAAAGTCTAACATTATTTTTAAATAAAACATTTTTTAAAATGCCTGTAACGTATTTGGAACCCCTGCTGTGGATGACATAAATAAAAAAAGAGCAAGGTTAAAAACAGCAGACGCCCATGAGTGTAGCTTTTGGAAGGTGGTTAAACTAATGACTTTGGGAGAATGAGTATTTAAAAAGTTCACATAGGGACACAGCCCAGAAGGAAGGCCATCCAGTTGCTGGTTTCGTAGCAATACTGTGATATTTGGCAGCCATTTTTCACCTTTTCACACTAGTTTCAAATTAAAAACAGAAAAACAGCTTGATTCCTTGAAACTCCTTTCAATTCTGCAATCTTTATTGAACTCTCAGGAAACATACCTTTTTTCACTTTGTCCACCCAGCGTATCCATCTAGATAGTGAAAATGGGATGCTCATTGAAGTTTGCTGAACTGCCTCAAACATCTAAGCTACAGTGTGTCCAAACTGCATTGCACTCATGGGTCCCCAACTCTGCATTGAGGACTGTGCCAAGAATAGTCTGAGAATTAATGTCCTTGATGATCAATGCTGCCCAGTTACTAAATTAGGCTGCCAAAATGAACGATTATTTATATTCAACCCAAACCACATAGATTGTACTGTATATCAATATGCATACTACTCATTGCTCTCAATAATGTCTTTTTTTTTCAGTTCTGTCTTTTCACTCTGAAACTTCAAAATCTCATTCCAGAGCAGGAAAAAAGGATGGCAAAAACTAGAATGTGCACTTTCTCAGTGTACTTATCAGAGATAAAAAATGACTCATTTTTGTGTTCTGCAGTATCCTTGAGAACAGTGATTGTTGAGACCAACAACATCAAGGATAGAGTAGGCCCCGCAACCAGGAAGGAATCCCGCTGGTTTACTTCAAAAAAAGAAGAAAAGTGATCTCTTTCTCTCTCTCTGGGCATGCTAACAGATATTTGAAAGATGTTTTAGTTTTTCTTCAACCAAAACCCTAAGATGCAGGTAATAGAGTTTGGCTGACGGGAAGTAGAGGAGGAACTGGGATTCTATGTTCCAGCCCAACGAGGATACCTTGCTAATGCACTCCAAACCCCCAAAATTAGAAGCAGGACTAGGTGTACTTTAATTTATGTGTGAAATGCTGAGTCTCTAAATAATTGGCTGGGCATTATGGAAATATAAGCATTGATGAGTCATAGCCTCTGCCCTCAAGGAGATTATAGTGAGATAGAAAAAGGTAGTGAGTGGTATTAGTAACCAAGTTGAAATATGCAGTCTAAAAGTTGGCATAATAGGAAGGTGACAAATGAGGTCACCTACAGAGAATTTTGTCAGACTCTCACCCTGTGGAAATATTTAGCTCCAGAGACTTATAAATGCATTTTAACTAATAATGTGTTTTTCTGCAGAAAGATTTTTTTTCAATGAACAATATTCAGTTGACCATTAAATCATTAAGTTTTCTCTTTTTTAAAGATTTTGTCTTTATTGATTCCTAGACAGAGGGGAAGGGAGAAAGAGAGAGAGAGAGAAAGCAGAAAGCAGTGTGTGGTTACCTCTCACATGCCCCATACTGGGGATCTGTCCCACAACCCAGGCATGTGCCCTGACTGAGAATAGAACCAGTGTCCTTTTGCTTTGCAGGCCAGCACTCGATCCAATGGAGCCACACCAGCCATGGCTAAATCATTATGTTGTGTAGTGTGACTAAAATCACTGATCTGGTGATTAAGTTATACTTGATAATTCAATATGTATTCTTTCTTTGCAATATAATTTTATCATAACCTTTTGAAATAGTAAAATATTATTTACCTGATTTCTGTTTCTGATATTTTGTTGGTATACAAAAATGCCTTCAATTTCTGAATATTGACTTTGTATCCTGCTGTTTGCCAAACTCACTTATTATGTTGAGTAGTTTTTTGGTGGAGTCTCTAGGGTTTTCTATGTGCACTATCATGTCAACAATGACAGCTTTACTTCCTCAATCTGTATGCCTTCTATTTCTTCTTCTTGTCTGATTGCTGTGGCTAGGACTTTCAATACTATGTGGAATATAACATACTATGGGAAAATATATTTGCTAATGATATCTCAGACAAGGGTTTGATTTCCAAACCATATAAAGAACTCATACAACTCCACATCAGGAAGATAGACAATCCAATTAAAAAAATGGGCAAAGGATGTGAACAGATACTTACTTCTCCAAGGAGGACATACATAGGACCCAGAGACATATGAAAGGATGCCCAGCATCACTAGCCATCAGAGAGATGCAAATTAAAACTGCAATGAGGTACCACTTCATACCAGTCAGAATGGCCATGATAAACAAATCAACAACAAACAATAAGTGCTGGTGAGGTTGTGGAGAAAAGGGAACCCTAGTACATTGTTGGTGAGAAGTTAGGCTGGTACAGCCACGTGGAAAACAGTATGGAATTTCCTCAGAAAACTAAAAATGAAAATGCCTTTTGATCCAGCAATTCCACTGCTGGGATTATACCCTAAGAACCCTGAGACATTATTTCAAAAGAATGTATGTACGCTGATGTTCATAGAAGCACAATTTACAATAGACAATTGCTGGAAGCAGCTGAGGTGCCAGTCAGTAAATGAGTGGATCAAAAAACTGTGGTACATTTACACAATGGAATTCTATGCAGCAGAAAGAAAGACGTAGCTCCTAACCTTTTTGACAGCATGGATGGAACTGGAGAGCATTATACTAAGTAAGATAAGCCAGATGTGAAAGACAAATACCATATGATCATACCTATAAATGGAACCTAATCAACAAAACAAACGAGCAAGTAAAATACAACCAGGGATGTTGAAATAAAGAACATACTGACAGTAACCAGAAGGGACGGGGTTGGGAACTAACGATGGAAAGAAGGGAAAGGGTCATTAAGGAACACATATAAAGGACCCATGGACAAGGCCAAATGGGGGTAGGATTGAGGGTGGGAAGTGTAGGTGGGTGGAGTGGGGGAAAGTTGTGGTGGGAAAATGAAGACAACTGTATTCAAACAGTAATCAATCAATCAATCAATTAATAGTAAAATATTAGAAAACAGGTTCAGATTCTTGCCCATGAAATCCTATTTGATTATTTCTTACCCTTTTCTGAATTCTGAACAGTGACGTAATTTTCTCTATAAAAATTAGTATAAACATACTAATAAACATCTGTATAAACATCCATTTGAATTCTAGTATTTCCTTCTCACTTATTTCTGGTGAGAAGTATGAGGTTCATATGAAGACTGCTTTGTAAATATCTCTGAGATTAGTTGTCAATGTCACTGCCTTCCTATGGTGAACTTCTCCACGTTTAGCATCAGACACTGTAACTAAAATCCTGAAGGGTCAGTTATTTTTAATTCACCTTATTCTGCAGAGAGGACATTCCCAAGTTGAAGTGGCCAGTTCTTACTCGGGCACTAGGCATTTCAGGTGTCACTTCTGTGCAGGGACGCTCAAGGCTAAATTTAGCTACTCTGATATAGTATGTGCAGGATAAGAAGTTATTGTACATGTAGCCATGCCCCTTCTCATATGAAATAGAATAAAAGGATGAAAGAGAAAAATGGGTAGTAGGGACAATTCTAATCTCATCTTTTACTATAAGCATTAAAGAGCGAAGCCATTAATCAAATGGGAAGGACAGAGAAACTAATGCTTAAGAGCTCTTACTGTTTAGCCGGCAGAACCCCAGCTATTTCACACACATTAAACTCATTATGTGCTTAAAGACACTTAGCTGGCAAAAGGCAGGGCTGTAATTCCTTCATTTCAGCTCTACCAGGTGCTAAAGCACATATTCTTTTATTTTTTATTGGTATTTTTAAAATTCTACCTGTGATTTTTTTTATCAAAATACAATATATACTAGGTATTGAGAAATTAGATAAAACAAGAGTTCAACAGAAAAACAAAATGTAAGCCCTGGCTGGTGTAGCTCAGTGGATAGAGCACGGGCCTGTGAAGCAAAGGGTCACTGGTTCAATTCCCAGTCAGGGCACACACCTGGGTTGCAGGCCAGGTCCTCAGTAGGGGGAGTGTGAGAGGTAACCACACACTGATGTTTCTCTCCCACTCTTTCTCCTTCCCTTCCCCTCTCTAAAAATAAATAAATAAAAATATTTTTTTAAAGAGAAAAACAAAATGTATCACTGATAACCCCACCATCCGATGATACCACTACTGTGAATATTATAGGATATTTTATTTCCAGCCTTTTGCTCTAATCATATTATATCTGCAACTATTTTCTCTCTTCCATAAATAATTTTACAACATAATTTAATAGCTAAACAAATTTCTAGCATACATATATAAGGAATTTACCTAACATTATTAGGCATTTCGATTATTTCCATTTTTCAATCATGCATAATACCAAAGGAAACAGATTATATTTTTTGTACAAATTCATCATTATTTCTTTAGGGTAAGCACATTTCTATATTTATCCTGAGTACTCCTGGCACCAGAAATGCTACATGAAAGGGTATTTTTTTCTTTGTTAAACATAGTGTGAAGTTGATCTCGAAAGGTGCCTTAAACACGCACACTTCCGGCCGCAGTGCAGCAGATCGCTCATTTCTCTCCGCCCTCGCCGGGACATGGCATTGCCCTTCTTTTCTCATTTTGCAAGAAAGGCAGGGAAGTCTTTTATTTCAGTCATGCACACATAAACCCAGGTGGAACTTATTGAGCTTTCACTGTATTTTATACTCGAGAGCTTCTATTTTAAGTTATAAATCCATCGCTTGTAGACACACATGCTAGAGCATTGTTTTCCCCATGCTGAATGATTCTAGACTTTGTCTTTTGATGAACAACTGGAATTTCCAGTTAATAAATACAACGCACAGAGGTGTCTGAAAATGGAATATTCTGTTTTGCGAGCCAGTGAAGTATCCCATTACCGAATAAGTTCAAGCAAAAAAAAAAAAAAAAGGACAAATAGCTGACTAGGATGCTCGCGGGTATAGATGATCTCTATTGTTTCTTCTTCCCTGAAGGTTCCAAATGATGCTATCTTCTTGTTCTAGAGATTATTGACTCTGTATGTTTTCCTTATCAGTTAGAATATTTTTATACAAGAATAGTGATTCTCTCTGACTGATGTGCTTTCTCAGTAATCTATCTAAAGTGGCAACACTGTAAATTGTGCTTTGGAGCAGTATTAGTATCAGTATAATCAACACCAGAGTGTTTGCTCATCTAGAAAATTAGCTGAAACCTGAGCTCCTGATAGTCTCAATTTGAAAATTATACATGTGTGTACATCCACAAATGTATGTCTATAATTATAATTATAGCTAAAGCATATAAGAAACGGTAGGTATGTTTTCATATGCTCAGAAAATTTCTAGAATACATAAAAATATTACTCTTAGTCATTGTCTCTAAGGAGTAGAAACTGGGTAAAGGGATGTGGGGAACTTTTATTTTTCACTTAAATCCTTTAATATTGTTTGCATGTTTCAATAACTGCATGTATCATTTTAATAATAATTTTAAGATTTTATAAAACTTAAAAAAACCCTGAACACAAAGTTACATTCACACCAATGAAAAGCCAGTAGTAGGTATTTAAAATTAAATTGTCAGCAAAGAGTCTATAGATCTCTTGATTGAGCAGCCTTAAAAGTTGGACTTTATCAACATTAGGAGAGAATTTTCTTCTTAATTTTGGTCTCAAGCTTTGGTTGGTTGGCATCAAAACAACAAATCAATGTAGACAAGTATAATGTTTTTTACAAAACAAAAACAAAAACAGGGAAACTGTCAGAATAATAAATTACCTAGTTGTGACAGACATATCTCACCACTTAGGATATGGTCTTAAAATCTTTTAATGAGTATAATGAGGTAGGTATTACTATAGCAACAATTTTACCTTCTCCCCAAATTTATGGTATATTGAAAACTTAAATCCTAATTTAAAATATAGAGAAAAAAATCCATAATTTTAATTACAAACAAACAATCCTAATCATTTTAGTTTACGTAAAAAAGAAACCACAGCATCCACCAAATATTTTTTAAAACTTAAAAATTATTCAAGGAAAACAATGTGATGCTGATAGTAGAAGGGGAGATTCATGGGAGTGTAGTGTGGCCCCTAGAACTTAGAAAATCTGAAATCAATCCTAAAACATTGGAGGATTGAGAACTCACCAAAGACAGTCCAATATGCCTGACTCTAACTGATGGGGTTAACATTTTGAAGAACAAAGATGTGTCAGTTAGAATATTGGCTTCATGGCAAAGGACATGCTGGCAGACCCAACCAAGACAGTTATCTTGGCAGCTGCCCTGAAGTTGCCGAAAGAAGGGCTGGGTTCGGTGGTGCCAGGACATAACCCAATTCTAGCTTACTCTCGCCCTAACTCCTGGCTTTGCCAGCTTCTGGCTTTCCATGACATGGGCCTTCAGAGAGAAGGCTTATTAGTAATGTAGTTGTCGTTTTATACATCACTTCCTTGTAATAATCATGCTGAAGGCTATTAGTTCTTCAACTGAAGAGTCAAAAGTTCTGATTTCGTGTGATCTCTTGGAACAGAGCCTGTTTTTTTTGCAATGAGCATTCCAAAGTCTGAACACATGTAAGATCGACTGAGTCATGAAGACTGAGGTTGCACGAAATTCTCGAGCGGCCATTCTGCCTTCTCCGTGTGGCGCGGGTCACCTCCCCTTTGGATCCAACTTTTAGGGGTTTTATTACCATTGGTATCACCTGGAAAAACTCAACAAAAAGGTTATGTGCGAAAGGTATATGAATAAGGAGAGGCATGTTTTAATGTGAAGACTTAGCTATTATTTCTTCAATGGAAGAATGAAATGTTTGAAGTCAGAAATCTATATATGGAATTTACTTTCTAAAACATTTGAATAATAACCTACAATAAAAAGTGAAGTAATTACTTTTTACTTAAATTAGTAACCCTTTGAGGTTTACATAAGAGAAGTGACAAAATAAGATAAAAATTAACTAGATAAACATTTCTTAAGCTCGTTCAGGAATCTGTTTATATTTCCTAACACCTCAAAGTACATACATCAGAAGTGGGTGAGGGTGAGAATGAAATGACATACTCTATAAAAACTGTTCACAGTAGTCATTGGTATTTTCTTATCATCCAATAAATGTCAGATAATATAATAAAATTTATCATGTAGAACAAAGAAACTGAAATCTTAATACATCAAAATTACATAAATGTATATATCTACATCTACGTATCTATCTTTCTATCTATCTATCTGCAGGCAAAGACATAGAAAAAGACCAGAGAGGACTCACACCAGATTGTCAGCAGTGCTTTCCTTTGGGGTCTAGAGTAATACGGGGGAGATAGAGTACCGGGACTGGGTGAAGTAGAACTTTTGTTTTTCTTTTCACAATAGCCTGTATTTCTAGAAGTCTTATAGTGAAAAAACCTATCTTAAGTTTTTTAAAAGGAAATCTTTTCTTTAAAGAAATACCAAAAGATCCATTGGTAGATGTGTGTAAAACTGTTCATTCACAATAAATGGGCACATTTCATGGTACTTAGATATAGTATGATTTCTGAGTAATTTGGACCTACCCCATGGCCAGGCTCACAGAGATTCTGGTTCGAATAAATGGCTGAGAAACCACTTACAGTGATTTACTCAAGGTACTTAACTCCTGTGAACCAGTTATCTCATCTATAAAGTGAGCATAATTATAGCTACATATAAACATCCAGCACACATCCCCTTTTTAGAAAGATAAATTATTAGGTTTTATTTTGAAGACTCAGACTCTGCCATTTTTGAAGTACAAGTTTGAACATATAATCTTTTTATCTTGTAAATTCTATAAACACAGTTTACATTGAGCACAATTTGGACCAGTGTGTTAAGCACACATCTGGGAAGTCATGCAACGGGTCAGCATTCCCAGTTTCTAATTCTTTTGGTGAGTGTTCTAAGATTCAAGCTTTATCCTGAACAGAGTCTCTCAGGGAACTAAAATGGCACCAATGGTAAGCTTTAAAACTGTAAGTCATGAGTGCATTTTAGCTCTGCTACAAAACTGTGAGCTTTGAACTGGTCGGGGCAGAGAATTTATCACTAGCAGCTCTTGTAAATTCAAACTATTTATGAAGGTCTTGGTGATAGTGGCAAAAACAAAGAAAGGGCACAATCGCTGGNTAGATATAGTATGATTTCTGAGTAATTTGGACCTACCCCATGGCCAGGCTCACAGAGATTCTGGTTTGAATAAATGGCTGAGAAACCACTTACAGTGATTTACTCAAGGTACTTAACTCCTGTGAACCAGTTATCTCATCTATAAAGTGAGCATAATTACAGCTACATATAAACATCCAGCACACATCCCCTTTTTAGAAAGATAAATTATTAGGTTTTATTTTGAAGACTCAGACTCTGCCATTTTTGAAGTACAAGTTTGAACATATAATCTTTTTATCTTGTAAATTCTATAAACACAGTTTACATTGAGCACAATTTGGACCAGTGTGTTAAGCACACATCTGGGAAGTCATGCAACGGGTCAGCATTCCCAGTTTCTAATTCTTTTTGTGAGTGTTCTAAGATTCAAGCTTTATCCTGAACAGAGTCTCTCAGGGAACTAAAATGGTACCAATGGTAAGCTTTAAAAATGTAAGTCATGAGTGCATTTTAGCTCTGCTACAAAACTGTGAGCTTTGAACTGGTTAGGGCAGAGAATTTATCACTAGCAGCTCTTGTAAAGTCAAACTATTTATGAAGGTCTTGGTGATAGTGGCAAAAAAAGAGAAAGGGCACAATCGCTGGGAACCAGGTGCCTTCTTTTTTTAAATTTACTTAATTATTTTTCAAGTACAGTTTTCTGTCTGTTACTCCCAACCCATCCCACCTCCCCCCCCCTGTGCTCCCCCCTCCCATTTCCACCCTTCTCAGTTGTTGTCCATGTATCCTTTATGTATGTTCTTTTAAATCCCTCCCCTATTTCCCCTAAAATATCCTCCCCTCTCCCCTCTGGTCACTTTCAGCCTGTTCTCTATTTCTGTGTCTTTGGTTATATTTTGCTTGCTTGTTTGTTTTGTTGTTTAGCTTCCTGTTAAAGGTGAGATCATATGGTATTTGTCCTTCAACACCTGGTGACTTCTACATGTGTTCATCCAAACCTTAAGTGTTCCTGAGACAGATACTTGGCTTTAGTTCTTACTCCTCCTGGGAGAGCTTATGGTTAACAAACATACAGTTTAAATTATTTGATATTCTGAAATTCTGGAAGAAGAACAGAGACACACATTTAATCCTGGGTGTCCACACGAGCATGGCGGCACTCTCAAGCATGAAATGTAATTCCACATTCATAGTTAAAAGCTCAGATTCTGACCTCAGTCTAGCTCATCACCTTACTATCTTAAACATTAACAATAAACCTCAGTACTGTATGTACAAGATAGTTGCAAATATTATGTTTAGTTAACTCTACGGTTTCAGTGAGATAAAATGTTTAATAAAATGAAACATGAAATGTTTAACACAGTGCCTTGCACATAGAAAGATCTCATTATAAGTAACCAACTTATAATGAGTACCAATCTCAATTCCTCCAACTGCCTGGGCGACTAGAAATTAGGTTCTTTAATCTATCCTATTATACTTCGCTTGCAATGACGCTGGCAAAAGGCTCAGCATATTTTTTTGCTTTTGTATAGAAATGTGGTCTCTATAGAAGATCAAATAACATGGTAGTTGCTATGATCATCAGTTTGATAGAAGAGGTGCCTATACTTTGATCAGTTGCAAACCACATTACCCAATAGGTCCACTTGTGTAAGATCAACAGAACAGCCAAGTAATCGACCTAATAACTATTAACTGTCATCATCCTCACTGTTGAATGCCCATGTAATAGCTGGTTTTCTTATATCGTTTCATTGAATTTTGACGGTGCCTTAATAGAGATGCCTTTATCCCTGTGTGAACAAGAAAGTTGAGTTCCAGAATGGCTATAGAACTTGCTCAATTCCACATGCCGGTGTGTGAAAGAGCCCAGACTAGAATGAGGGACACTGAGAACTGGACAGGCCCTGCCCCCAGGGAAGAAGGACTAAAAGTCTCCACAGGGATAGGGTGTTGGGCTTTGACAGCCTGCTGAGCCCTGTTAGTTTGTGTCCTGACTTGCTCTGGACGTGACTGGAATCCCAGCTTGTCTGATTCCAAAGCCTGGGAAGTTTCCACCAAACCAGAGGCCCACCATTGGAGTAGTGAATAAACATCCTTCAAAGAAGAACAAAAAAACATGTCCTTCAAAGAAACAAACAATCACAGATTCTCAGGGACTCCCAAAACTGCACACATAAATCCCAGTTTCAGAAGTAGCATCTTAAAAACTAAAGTGTTGGTATGTGAAAGGTTTTTAATCATGAGTCATCATTATAAAATGGTAAAGTGTGTTTTTTATGTTATCACTGAAGAGAACATAATCGATGTTAAAATATGAATAAAATGTGGTCTCTCAAGGTCAGGGCAGTTTATTTATATAACTTGAATAAAAATGGAAGGTACTTCTTTTTTGTCAGAATATGTTCCTCAAGTGGGTACCAGTCATTCAACATACATTCCTAGGGACAGGGCTGGACTCGTCAGTTTTTGAAATGCCTCTGTTTTCAAGTTATGTCTAAATCCTTTAAATTCTGTGCATGTAACATTACTATCTTTCTCTGCACTGTTCTCAGTTTTGAGCCAGTGTGTAAGGAAACATGTTTCAACAAGATTTATTTATTACATTAAGGAAGTATAATAACACTCTCTGCACAAAATGACAGAAGAAACTACTGTTAGGAATCAGATTTCCTCATCTCCTTTATGTCTTTATCCCTAATATTAATCAAGCCTTTAATCTGCATAGTTATTAGCACTTTTAATTCCCTGTACAAGGCATGTCTGCCGTGAGAAATTTCCAGAGCTTCATCTGTTAGTCTCAACATTCATGTCTGGTCTCCACTGTGGCATCACCACACCTGCTGACGTATTTGTTTGTAATTTTTCTTTGGCCAAATTGCAGCACCAGTTTATCTTCCCAGCTATCTTGTGAACTCACGGAGGAGGGTTCCTTCTATTTAACAGCTTCTCAATTATATACCTAAGGGTTTTCCTTAAGTTTATGTCCAACTTAAAAATAACTAAATCTCGTAGCCTACTTTGAAGTGTATCTGAAGCAACTGTGAAGTTCCTTTAATGAAATTATCTATTTGTGAGGGAATACAAAATTATTTTTCTTTTTATTATAAGTAAGCTATCTAACATGGGCAAACATATTAAAAAGACCAGTAAAAGAAGGCATTGATACCATTTTGATTTATGTTCCAGTATCACTGAACACTTCATGTGTTCACATCTATGTGTTTTTGTGTCTAGCACTGGGTATTGCCTAGAAAACTTTATTAAAGCAAGAGCTGGTGCACTGGGTGAGGTATGTGAATGCTCTAACAGTAGTGACATATAAATAATTCATTTGAGATTGTATATACCTTAGTAGTAGTAGCTATTTAAGTAATTGCCAAAAATATGGAAATCAGGATACAATGTTTTCAAATTAGTTTTTATAATGACACTGCATTAATCATCCTGGCATAATGAAGAATTGACTAAAATCCAGAATACGGCATCCATGGGTAGTGTGTACTTCATTAAAAACTACACTCTGATTTTGTAAATGGTAATTTACAGGCAAATGTGGAAGAGTGCATTAAACTTCTTCTAGTGCCAGTTTCCAATTCTTTAGTAATTGCCTTTATAAACTTATGTATTTCTAATTTCTTTCAGAATAAGTTAATGAAAATAATTTTCACTCTCAAACTAGGGGTATTACCTGGACATATTGAGATAACTATAAAACCCTTTGAACATATTGTAAAAGTACAATATAAAATTTATCACTAAGAAGTAGAATGCAGGTTTTGACAGAGATTATTGATATTATTGGAAAAATATGTTGGATATTATAAGATATTCTAAAACTGAGAGTTAATACTATTTGATAAGTAATGCTTAAAGTCTTACTCTTAAAATTTTGCAAAAGAAGTCTTTGTGTGGACTGTGGGATGAAAACTTCAACAAGACAGAACGTTTGATGACTGACTCCTTAAAGTATGCATTTTGTTTTATATACCCAAGGTCTTGAGGCATGCCTGGTACAGAGGAGGCACTCAATAAATAGTTGTTTTTTTACTGAATGAACGCCTATCTGAAACAACCCCTGACATGTATCCTGAGAGATTCTTTTTGTTGCTCCCTTAGTACTTTAGGGGACAAGGAGATATCACAGATTTATAAAACTATACTTACTTTGAAGGGAAATCATTGGGATGCATACGGGATTGAGTAAAAGCCACAGTGTATGGATTCAGATAATTTGATGTTGTGATTCTGTTCACTAATTAGCTGTGTGACCTCATTTGTAAAATGTCAAAGAAAATAATTCCTCTTCCCCAGTATTGCCTTAGGCTCCAGTGATATGACAGACACTAAAACTCTCTGTGAACTGAGAAGTAGAGAACATATATCACTGGGCAGACTTTGTACAAGACGTCTGAAATCTACTTCCAATTACATTATATATTTCCTACATGCACCTCTTTATTTGCTTATTGTATTGTCAAATTTCCATATCTCTAAATTCAAAATAAAAGTACTTTACACATTGGGACGATTTGCTCTTTCCCCAAAGCATCCTGATAGTTACCTTTAATTGGCCTATTTACCAACTATATTCCTGAAAATTTTCTTTTCCATCATTTTCCTTCCTACAGCCTTTATTAATAAGAGTTTTGACATTAAGGAATTTGACCTCAAAAAGTTTCTCTCCACCTCTTCAATTTCTTTCAAATTTCTTTCACTACATGAACATTTCACAGACCTCTAAGTGCATGGATTATAACATTGGCAGACAAGAGTTAAAGAAATTATTCATAAAAGCATGAAAGGAGATAAGAGAGACAAAGATAAAGTCATGTGTATGTAAAAATCCCTAAGTGCTGAGACTACTTTTTCAATTCTATGTTGTACTGTGTCAGTGGTATATGCATCCATTCTAATAGAAAAAGAAAGAAGGCTGATTTCTGGAAGTATCTAGAAAGCCATGTGCGTGGTTAAGGTGTTTCTTAGGAAGGAGATCTGAGGACAAGACCAAAGCCTGGTAATTCTAGGCTATCCGCAAGAAAAATCTTTGAACAACTCGAAACAATGAGCATGCAATATGGGGTCATGCATAATACCACCAAGGTTAACCCAGTGCTCATGGTGGAGGGTACACAAGAACATAAAATCATGATTAAGAGGTCACAGCTCAACTGTGAGACTTTTTACATGGAGACGCTAGTGAGAGATAACAAGAACTGCGTTTGTGTGGTGTTTATAACAAAACTGCCAAGTCTACATCACAACAGATCTGTTGCTTTGCAGTTATACTGAAGCTGGGGTTTTCAGCACCCACAGAGTTATGTTAAGATGAGGAGAAACTCTCTCACTGGCAAGTGAATGTCCCTATTGTCAGTCCTTTTCTCTAAACTCTCACAGCCAATGCTATCATTTGCTCAATGGAGATCTTTACTGATGTACAAAGTTGAACACGAAACATCTGTTCTGGCATGAGTTTCCTAAGTGCACAGATACTGATGCTTCACATAGAAAATATAAAGAATAGTCAATTTGGCAATCTGCCTCTGCTGTTACTGTTTCTATTTGCTTTTTAAAATGTATTTATTAATATACCATCATCATTATACACAGCAAGGTCTAGTTGGGGGAAGTAGATTTGTATTAACTCTATGAGACATTTTCATTTAGAAAAATAGATATATCTAGAAAGTGCTGAAGAGGAACAGAATACGTGACCCCTATATATGCCACTTTGGAATGTAGATTATTTTGACCTTATGACCAGCAGGCTCAACAAAAATTTTTACCTAACTGCCCAAAAGAATTTAGATCGGAGGACTGGTTCAGAGACAGTTATTCCAGACATAACTTTTATCTGAATTACATCTCATCATAAGGTAGGCAAACACATAATCACAAAACATCTGCTCGTCCTACTGTCCTTTGAATTACCTCTCTCCCCTTTGAAGCCCTCAGTCCTATTCGATTACTTTTCTTTTTATTTAATCTTTATTGTATTTTTTCCATTACACACTGGCCCCTTAGACCTCCCACCCCTCAGCAATTACCACACTGTTGTCCACATCCATGAGCCCTTCCCCATTGCTTTTCTCAGGATGGCAAATAAGCCTCAACTGCCTACATTGCCCACATGTCTCACATTCTAATGGGGCTACCGTACATATGAAATTACATTTGTTTTTCTCCTGTCTTATGTAGACTTGATTGTTAGGCCAGCCAACGAACCAAGAAGATCAGAAGAAAATTTTCCTCTTCAGTAGTGTCTTTAGTTGATAATAACCAGATTTTTTAACCCTACAGAGTTCTAGAACACACTTGAGTTGATATACTACAAATAATAAATGGCAAATGAGCACAAGAAATTTGAGAGCCCTAAATAAACAGGAGCCTTGACTTTTTCATGTTGTATTTTCATCAGCCCATTAATTACCAGGTATAATAAATGCTTAATAAAAACATACTGAATAATTGGTATGTATAACCTACGTATCTGGCTAGTGAAACATACAAAATCATTTGCATTACATTGATGTATGAATATACACACACAGATATATTTTCACACACACATCTATATATTTTTTAAACATCTGGGCATTCCAAGTAGGAAGAAAACCAATACTTGAGATGTAAAAGCCATAGACTGACTTCAAAGATCTTCAGTGAGGTTTTCTTTCCCTTCTCCTTTTTTTAAAATTTATGTAAATTCTTGTTCAAGTACAGTTTTCTGACTTTTACTTCCATCCCAGCCCACCTCTCTACTGCTCCCCATGTCCCTCCCATTTCCACCCCCCTTAGTTTTTGTCCATGTGTCCTTTATACTTGTTCCTGTAAACCCTTCCCCTTTTCTCCTGAAATTCCTTCCTTTCTTCCCTCTGGTCACTGTCAGCCTGTTCTCTATTTCAGTGTCTTTGGTTATATTTTGCTTGCTTGTTTGTTTTGCTGTTTAGATTCCTGTTAAAGGTGAGGTCATAAGGTATTTGTCTTTCACTGCCTGCCTTATTTCACTCAGCATAATGCTTTCCAGTTTCATTTATGCTGTTGCAAAGGGTAGGAGCTCCTTCTTTCTTTCTGCTGCATAGAATTCCATTGTGTAAATGTACCATAGTTTTTTAATCCATTCATTTACTGATGGGCACCAAGGTTGTTTCCAGCACTTGACTATTATAAATCCTGCTGCTTTGAACATTGGGGTGCATAGATTCTTTTGGATTCGTGTTTCAGAGTTCTTAGGATATAATCCTAGCAGTGGAATTGCTGGTTCAAAGGGCAGGTCCAGTTTTAGTTTTCTGAGAAAATTCCGTACTGTTTTCCATTGTGGCTGTACCAGTCTGCAATCCCACCAACAGTGAACTAGGATCCCCTTTTCTCCACATCCTCTCCAACACTTGTTGTTTGTTGGTTTGTTTTTGATAGCCATTCTGACTAGTGTAAAGTGCTATCTCATTGTGGTTTTAAAGGCCACTGTAATCAAAACAGCCTGGTACTGGAATAAAAACAGGCACATGAACCAGTGGAACAGAACAGAAAGCCCAGAAATAAACCCAACTCTCTATAGTCAATCAATATTTGACAAAGGGGCAGCAACATAAAATGGAGTAAAAACAGCCTCTTCAACAAACGGTGTTAGGCAAACTAGACAGCTATGTGCAAAAAAATGAAACTCGAGCACCAACTTATACCATATACAAAATAAATTCAAGGTGGATAAAATATTTAAATATAAGTCATGACACCATTAAAGTCCTAGAGGAGAACATAGGGAAGACAATCTCAGGTATTTCATGCAGCAACATTTTTACTGATATGTCCCCTAGAGCAAGGGACATAAAGGAAAGAATAAACAAATGGGATCTCATCAAAATAAAAAGCTTCTGCATGGTTAAGGAAAACAGTATTAAAAAGAGAACCAACTGTATGGGAAAACATATTTGTCAATGATACCTCAGACAAGGGTTTAATCTCCAAAATATACACAGAACTTACATGACTCCACTCTAAGAAGACAAGCAACCCAATTAAAAAATGGGCAAAGCACTTGAACAGACACTTTTCCAAGGAGGACACACAGAGGATCCAGGGACACATGAAAAGATGCTCAATATCGCTAGCTATCACAGAGGTTTTTAGAATAATACCCTAGCAGGAGTGTCCAACCTTTTGGACTCTCTGGGGCACACTGGAAGAAGAGTTGTCTTGGGCCACACATTAAATACACAAACACTAATGAAAACTGATGAGCAAAAAAGAAAAAGGTTTTAAGTAAACATGATTTTGGGTCGGGTGCATTCATAGCCATCCTGGACTGCATGCAGCTGGCCTGTGGGTTGGACACCCCTGCTAGAGCCTTCATGTGGATAGTGTGGTGAAAATTCTTAACATAGGACATGATCTTGAAAACTGGATCTTTGCACTAATATGTTTGACAATTACTTTATTTTTTCTTTTATGGAAAATCAATCTTTTCTATTGTGGGGTAGTGCTTTCTGTGTTTTTTTTTAAGATTTTATTTATTTATTTACTTTTAGAGGGGAAGGGGAGAGGGAGAGAAACATCAATGTATGGTTGCCTTTTGTACGTCCCCTGCTGGCAGTTGGCCTGCAGGAACCCGGCCTGCAACCCAGGCATGTGCCCTGACTGGGAATTGAACCACGATCCTCTGGTTCGCAGGCCTGTGCTCAATCCACTGAGCTACACCAGCCAGGGCCCAATTACTTTATGCTGTGAAATTTGTTCCCTCCTGAGTGTTCCAACTACAGAGAGGATGGAAAACACCTCCTTACTATTTTTTAATGCAAAGCTCCAGTACACAGCATCATTTAGGTAGAAAAATCCTTTTCACCATGCTTTGAGAAGACCCCTATTTCAACTTTCCTCCTCTCTTAGCTAGTAGAAAATACTTGTGTATTTGTAGTCATTTTCTTCAAAAGATTCAGGTAGGAATCATTCCCTCCCACCAGTTGATTGTACAAATGAACTGAAGTCCGCAGAGAAGTGACTTGCATAAGAGCTTATGGCAAGTAACTATATGTAAGCACACCTGGAGGATGTAATATTCTGACTCCTTATGAGTCCCATCCTCCCCTTCATAGGCTAACATTTGCAAACAGCACAGAAAACAATTGCAGAATGAGGGCTGAGTGGGAAGGGCAGGAAGTGGTAATTAGCAAATCCCTGGGCCTGGGGATCACCTGCTCTCTTGGATCAAAACAGTGCAACACGCTATTTGTAAGAACATCAAGGAAGAGTGGGTCGTTGTTTTTCCAGAACCAGCTGTGGAGAATCAGCTCTGGCCTTTGAACAGCTGCTGCACCAAAGGGCGGAGGCCATAGAGGTGGAAGAAAAGTGAGCAAGGCAGGCTGCAGGCACCCCGCCACCACCTCTCGGTAAACCAGGAAGTGTTTTTGCATTAAGTGCAAGGCTTGAGCAACCTTTTCAACTGAAAGTGTGAATGGCTCATAGCAGCCCCCAGATGTGTGTAGAAACTGCAAATCCTCAGGGGACTGGTGCCCAGGAGGCTGTGGGCTAGACCCTAAGTGGTCAGAGCCTGGGAGTGCCCAGTCCGCTCTATCAGAAAGTACACAGAACACAGAAGGCTCTGCTATCTTAGCGAACCGTGAAGGGACAAAGTCCGGGGTAAACAAGACTCTCTGCTGCCCCTGCATGCTCTTCTACCCCTGATTTCCCACACTCCGAGCACCTTCACCTGGCAGCGTAATCCACCCTGTCTCCCAGGCCCCATTATCCAATCGCTGCAGCATGACCCGAGCTCACACTCCCACCACTGGCGCACCTCACTCACCATCTCTTTCCTGAGGAGGTGAAGCTTGGTTTCCAGCCTCTCCAAGGCGGTGGAGTGGCTACGTCTTCGTGGGGAGCTTGAGGTTGGGGAAGATGACGAGGAGGACGACAAGGAGGGAGGGAAGCTGCTGCTGCTGCTATCGCTACTGCAGCCACCGCCACTGCCGCTGCTCCCCCCGCAGGGGTCCCTGTCTTTTTCCTGGGGAACCAGCTCCTCCCCACGGAGCGAGCGCACTAGGCTCTCCGGTACTTTGCGTCCCAGCTTCAGCTCGATGTCTCTGAGGTCTGGCAGCGCCCCGTCTTCCATGACTTTTCAAGAACTATGATAATGGTAGTAAAACGTTGCAGATGAGAGGCAGCAGCGGCCTCCAAGTCTGCCGTGAGGCCAGCAGACCCCTCCTGCTGCACAAGTCTCTATCCTCGGCTCATCTAGTGCGCCATCCACTCCATAACCGCCTTTGCTGTATCAGCCCTGCAGTCTGCACAGGACTCCGCAGGTCCCAGGCGCCGTTCCCTGGTCGCTGTAACTCCTCTCTCACCGAGATTATAGAGACCAATTCATACTCATCCTTTTTGGTTACTCCACTGCAAAGTTGAGTTAATTGGTCTTGCAGAGAGGGAGAGCATGCAAGTACCACAAACCAAAAGAAAATAGAGGAAAATGAAGTCTGTTTTAGCTTTATGGGGGGAAAATCACATTATAAAACTGTCCGTCACATCCCCGCGCCATTCACTGACTGCCCATCTGGTACCATGCGACACGATAATGATGTGGCCATGCTCCAGCGTCGTTTCATTTTCCAGCCATAAATCTCCAAGCTTTCGAAGTATCGTTAGAAATAATCTCTGGTCTGGGATGGAGGAGGATGGTCGGGTGCATGGACGCACAAAAAGCAGATAGTTTAGCAGGAGCTTACCGGCGTTCTCCATGCAGCAGAAATACCAGTCTTGCCATTTAGGCTGTTTGATCCCAGTCGTTGTGTTCTGGCGAGTCTCCGAAACTTTAAACTCTGCTGGCAGGTGGACCAAACCAGGGCCAACCCCTGTACCGTATATCATAGGCAAGAAGAGCAACAAATTTCCCCACCCCCTGCTACTAGTGGTAGTTTCAGAGTCCTATTTTAGTTGGGAGTTTCTAATACGTGTATTAGATTTTCAGTTTTTCTGGCGGAATTGCCTGGCACCTACAACAATGAACAAATATTAGAAGGAGATAAATTAGTTCAAATGTAGTGTGTCATTCCTCACCCCACCTCCCATATTCCTACGACAAAAATCTAGCTTTAGAATCCTTTCCTAATAATTTTATACTAATCAAAAGTGACTAGCAAGAATGTACAACCAAAATTAATGGTTTTACCAAGTGTAACACTGTGTTATTAGAAGCAGAAGTGAAGAACTGAATAGCCAGAATAATGTATGTGACTATGGATGAAAGCAGTGGATTTAAAAATGGGGAACTCGTTGAAATATTGTACTTTAATTTTGGAGGGAAAATATCAAGTGTGAGTAGTTTAAAACTTCTCTTTGATAACTTATCTATATTTTTCAACCAGTTAAAAGCATGCAATCTATTGATGTGAGATACTAGTTCTACCAAGTGAGTTGTTATGAACTATAATGGATCATAGGCTTGATTCAACATTGAATTTGTGCTAATAATCTTTAAATAGAGGACACTGTTTTCTACAGACTAAACCCTAATTTGGGGGTTCCATTGGAATGTTTTGAAATATGTCCTCTCTGTTTCTGGGACAAATAAGTATTTGTGTTCTTGGTCCTTCCAACCCTCCATTCCCAGAGACATCACTCAGGTTTTGTAGACATTTGTATGTTCATAGGCAGATGCATCTCAAAAGTTTGTTTTTAGCATAACCTCATCTACAAAGTCTAAGGATAGAAAACAGGCCTTCTGAATGAAATATTTCATGTCGGGGAGAGAGTTGAAGTTTTCTTGTCAATATATCAAATATTTGTATGTTTTTTCTCACTCAAAAAAGAAAGAAAGAAAATTGTTGTAAATTAAGTGGCCCATTTTAAACTTGGAACGATCATTTATGGAATCAAAGAGAGCAAGACTAAGTCTCAACTAACTGATAAAACTATATGCTTTTTACTTGGAAAACCAAAGCTCAGTGGGTAAGAATTGCACTGTGGCACGTAATTATGGAAGGCTTGCATCTCAGTCACGAAGGGTTTTTTTGTTTGTTTTTTAACTATAAAGCCCTTACAAATTTTAGTGTAAAGCTGGCTGAGTAGAGTAGCTTATAAAGGCAATATGTACCTTGAACCTCAGCAATAAATCTTTATTTTCAAATTACGATCTATCTCATCTACAAAAAAGGAGTATGTCCTTTACTGTGAGTCACAGATGGTGAAATTAGTATTTAATACTGATCACTCAAAATAGAAAACTATTTTTTTGCTTTTTAAGTGTCTGCAAACTCCTCCAAAATAAAAAATATGAGCTATATTGAAAGTAATACTTTGTGCCGGTACAATATAAAACAAATGTTCAGACTTTTAAAATTTTTCAGTTTAATGCTTTATGACATTTTAGTTTAAAATGGAGATATTTTGAGTGCTGGAATGCTAACTTCCAAGACATATTGGAATCACAAAACTCTTATCAGGCCTCTAATCGATTGTGTTAACTCTGTTATTACGACTTTATGTGGGCTCATCTCAGGACATGCCTTATCCAAAATGTTAAAAAGTAAGGATCTTTTAACCTTCAAGTCTTGAGAGCACTTTTTGTTTCCTTTTAAGATTCTTCTATGACTTTAAAAAATGTGTGAGGGGTTTAACCCACTGCTGTTAGCCTGGTATGTTAATTCTGTACATCTTGACTTGGGGCATGACTTGACAACAACTTGGTCCAGGGTGGAGAGTTAGGATCAGAGGGAGAGGGGTCACCCGTGAGATGAAGAGTGTGCAGAGAGAGAACTGAGAAAGAAATGAGGAAAGACTCCTCACAGCAACCATTTTCTATTTTGCAGGACCCTCCGTCTTAGAAGCACTCCTTTCCTGCTTTAGTCTTTTTGTCCATCTCCAACCACCTCTTATTTCTTTAATTAAGAGCATCTGCCAGCAACAACCTAAGCTCAGGGTATTTCTCCAAGGCTGATACATTGAAAAAATAAAATGATGAAAGTAGTTATATTTGTGTTTGTGGTATGTGTGTGTGTGTGTTTGTATCTATTTAGACCCAGACTACCTTACATATGCTTCCTTTTCTGACCACCTAATGTATAAACTGGGTTTGCCTTTTTTTTTTCTATTTAGACTAAGGAATCTAGGAATGGGTATTAACTATGGAGAATTTTAAGAAACTGAGTTTCTTTCCCAGTCGCATTGTGTTTATAGAGAAGGAAAGGGAGATTCTTATTTATCATTTATTTAAAAAATAGCTATGGCTAATTTAATAAGAACACTGTTGGACTCAAATGATAGGTTTTAAAAGAATATCTCTGTCCCAAAACAGAGTGATGTGGCTCATGCTTCATACCTCCCACACTTAAAGCACTTCCGGGTGTGAGACCTAGAGCAAAGGTAGACTCAGCAAGACGTTGTGTAATGTGAGTAGAGCCACTCCTTAATCTGCTGGCATTGTGGTTAAAAGAAAAAAGACCTGCCATCTTCTCTCAGCCACAGAGTGAAAGTTTGCAGAATTTCCAGTTCTTGCTGGCACCAGGTTCAAGGACTAGGGCACGTTCTCTAACCTGAGACTCCATTGCCCACGGTGCAGGGTAATATCAGGCAGCTTACAGCCTCATATTACTGTTAAGAATTTTGAGAAGTAACTATTTATGGGTATCAGCTTTTTTAGATCTTTGTTTTAAATGTGTAGAGGTGCTGTTTTCTATAAACATTTTTGTTTAGCTGATGACATACTTAACAAGGAAGATGTCATAGCAAAACTAAAGATCCTATCCATACATTGTAGAATTATATGAATACATCTGCTAAAACTACAAAGACTTCACCCTGCCTATTTATAAAGTGATTTCATGCACCTATAATTTGTAGCTGGGTCTGTTTTACAGCATAAAATCATCTAGTTTATTACCCACTTGAATAACTTGTACATGTGTATGCCATCCATCATCACTACATCTATCTATCTATCTATCTATCGTCTATCGTCTATCAGAAATGTCTCTTTTAAGGAGCACAGATCCTTTAAACAGTACTCCAATTGGAATCTAATTAATGTTTATTATCAGAGCTCCCTGGGAGATTTCCTAGACAATACCAAAAGTAGGTCACCAGCATCTAAGTCAGCCTTATCCCCTCTTCACAATCCCTGTCAAATCTCTCTGCCTTCATCGTTTAATCGAATCCTTTATTTGTTTTTACCTGTTTTGCTGAGCTAGAAAGTCCTGCCACAACGTGCAAAGCAGGGCCCAGAAAAGAGACCTCTTCAATGAAGCTACCCTGGGTTTGTTCTTCTGTTGCCATTCCAGTCTGGCTTATAGAATAGGCTTATGGGTTGTATTTCAAAGGCATATTTACAACTATCTCTCTGAAAATATGAAAAATAACTGTTTTGTAGCTTTTGACAGTTTTCATGGTGTAAATATTCCACTGTGGTTGATTTCAAGCTATGGAGGCAGACCTGAAGGCTTAAAACCACAGGGAAGAAATAGATAACAGGCTTTTATTCCTAATCAGGAAAAATATATTAAAAATGACAGGCTAGTTTACCCTTTATTCATAATCACCTATGATTAGATAAAAACAGCTGTAGGCTTTCTTTTTTAAAAAGTATGCTTTTATGGGCTAGAAATCTTTGATCACAGAAACATTCTCATCCTGCAATCCAGTGGGATGGTCATGGACATAATTCATGTAACCCACCTTGATGTCTTTTACCAAACACCTTGACTATTTCTAAGATTGAATATGAGGTGAGTTCTAACAATAGATAGTATAAATATGAAAATAAACATAAAAGGCCTAAAGAAATATCCTATTTCCATGTCCTAGCTTAGAGAGAGTTTTATGAATTTGATTTGAAAAAAACTTGACAGATTTAATTTGAAATATTTATATTATACAACCTGGAAGCTAAGCATTCATTAGAACTAGATGCTCAGTGAGGGTGGAGAAAAACCATGAACACTCATGGAGAGGATGGTGTCTAAGAAGATGAGAGAGACCTGTGATCTTCCACAAAGGTTTTGACCTGTAAACGTGGCACATGCCACAGAACTCCCACTTCAGTGTCATGGCGTCATGCTCAATGCCCATTTCTGGCAATGTCTTCTGAATATCTCAGTTCTTCTCCATAGTTGAGCTTCTAGACTCTCATTATCCTTGGTGCTATAGTTGTGAGAGAAAAGGTAAAAGTGCCTTTCAGTAGTCTTGAGAATAAGAAAATAAGGAATAAAAGTTTATATGCACGTTTTTAATTTTAAAAACATCACAAAGATTCTATGTAAAGACACACGTGAATAAGTTAGCATTATTTAGGAGTTAAAATTCAAAAACTCCCCATATTAGAATTTCAGATCTTAGTTTTATGAGTTAGGACCATTACAGGTAAAATTTGGCCTTTTTAAGCTATTAAATAGCCTTGCTATGTGGGGCAGGGAGGAGAGACGAGGAGAGAGAGAGAGGGAGGTGGGGAGGGAGAAAGAAGAGAGAAAAGGGAAGAGAGGAAGAGCATATAGATGTCATTTTCTTTCAGAAGTAGGTATGAGTCAATGCAAATATTTTTGTCACCATAATGAGACATTTTGAGTGTATGCACCTTATATAAAAGATAAATATTGTAATTGTGTCCTCAAAATATTAAGGCAGATAGTTACTGGTTATTTTACTCATTTGATGAATCAGTGAGAAGATTTTTTGAAGGAGAAAAACACTTTTAAATTGGAGCAGCACAAAGTACAATGATAAAGTCGGTGGAACTGAAAAAGTGCTGGCTACAGGCAGAGCTGTTATATATCAAACACTATTTTTTGATAGACTCTTTGCATGTTTTGTGTCATTTAATCCTCACAACAAGCCAGAGAAACACATTAATTAATAAACAAATTAACCCTGCTCTCCTAAGATGAATGTGAAGTTCCAGGAGGTAAAACTACTAGCCCAGTGTTCATTGGCCTCCTTGAGTAACAAAGCTGGGATTTGTCCCAAGTTACAGCTTACTCTCAAACTCATGTCGTTTCCATGGCTTACTGATGGGCATTAATTAGTCCTCCTCCAGAACTGTTAAGATGTTCTACTGCTGAACGTGTATTTTTAAGAAGCTAGCACGAAGTCACTGCTTCTGATGTTTGGGGGGAATTCATATTCTAAGTGAGGTAGTGATAAACATTGAAATAGGTTTAAAAATAAGTGCATTCACGGAGGATCTATTTATAATGAATTATTTAGGGACATTATGGTATTCTGCAAGGCTGTTCCCATGCTCCACCTCTGCTTCCCTGTGTATTATCACTTCCTCCTCTAGCACAGGGCCGGTATTTGAGACTACACATAGCACTTGGTGGAACCCAGGTCTGTTTAGATGTGGGAATTAAGCTTTTGGTTTACAAAGTGATGGCCCTAAAAGAAATGAAAGAGTTGTGGGAGAAAACCAGTCATAAACGGGTGGTGTATGAAAGTTTGTGCAATAATCAGGGCTAGACAGAAGGGTGTAAGACCTTTTGACCAGGGAAATTTCTCCTTGCCAGTCTGATGTGGAAAATGCCAACAGCATGGCAAAGTCACCCTGCCACTGCAGAAGATAAAAGGTGGTAAGAGTGCAACTGCTTTACCTCTTTCTTTTCATCTTCCCATACTCAATCCATGTGTTAATTGTTGTGATAGCTCACGCTCCATTCCATAGTAACCTTTGGTTTATAATCTTAGACTCTACTTCAATAGGTCAAACACTTCAACGTTTGTTTTAAGAACACTGCTAAAGTCTATTTAAACTTTATTATGCTCTACCGAAACCACTTCATATCTGGATTGAGTTTTGTGGGTCAATGCTGATTCTTAGGTGGTCAATTAAAATGATGAGATTGTAAATATCTGTGGTGCCTGTCACAGCACGAGCTATGGTCTCAGAAAGAAACAGAGAGAGGGAGGGAGGAAAGAGAACAAGTGTGGGAGAGAGAGTGACAGAGCTCTCCTGACAGGTAAAAACCTAACAGTTTCATGCAGGCAGGCATGGTTGCTGTTGCTATAATAGCAACCAATCTCATTTGACAGCTATATAGAAATTTGGAGCAGAAATACCACTCATTCTTATTCTCTCTCTCAGTTTTGTGCTAGAGATGGTTTAGGGGAGTAATGGGATTCTGACAGGACAGTTTTGATTACTTGTAAGTAGGTTGTTACAACTCCTTTGCAAGAAAAACAAGACAGAAAGCAAAGCATTTATTTATTTTCTTGTTTCCTTACCAACTTACCTAAAATTTAAAAGTCCCTGAGTTGTGACTATATCTGGTGTGAATTAAATATAATGCTGGTGAACATGTAAATTGGGAACGTTTTTAGAGGGTCAAATTTTAAGGTCAGCATAGCATGAGATTCAGCAATTTATTTTCTAGGATTTCATATCTCTAAAAAGGTAATCAGCAATATGTAGAGAGACTTATTTATAAATATGTTCAATACAAATCCAAAAGAAAAACAACCAAGCAAGCAAGAGTAGCTATATAAATATTTGGCAATAAGGAATTAGTTAAATAAAGTATGTATAGCTCTACCTTGAATGACTCTCCAAACAATGAAAAGAAAATGATAGAAAAATACTTAAGAGCATGAGAAATTATCAATATGTTATTAAATTTTTTTATAAAGGCTAAAATAATGCTGGTGTCAGCAACATGTTCAGATATATATATATATATACATGTTCATATACATATGAACATGTTCATACACATATACATGGATGTATATAATACCTAAATTCATATTAAATATATACATATATATTTGTGCATATGTATATAGAAGAGTGAAGAAGCTATCACTTTGATTCTGGTGAGATTATGGGAGGGTTTAATCTTTGTGCTTCTCTTTTTATTAGCTTTAATTATGAAAAGAACTCAGAACATTGCTCAGGAAATATATTTTTAGTGCTTTCCATTTTATTCTTAAATGTTTATATATACCTTTTATAACAGGTGGGTTTTCTTTAACCCCAAATAAAGAAATTTAGAGAAATATATTTGAAGGGGAATTCTGGGTGTTTTAATAAGTACAAATATAATTTACCTAATAACTCTGTACCTTAAGTACAAGGACTTTTCTAAATAGCCTTTACTAATGTAACTATGAAAACCCTAATGCTATACAGTGCCAGTAATACCATTGTTCTCTAGCAACCTCATGGAAAATTTGTGTTCTGCCTCTCCCACGTGGAAGGAGGCTGCCTACTCTGGCACAGTATATGATTTTGGAATAACTCCTTCAAGTAGGGAGCAAAGGGTAACTCTAGAAACTGGGCAGGGTTGTTGCCTGACACAATATGGACTTAAAGAGGCCAAGGCAGATTCCACACAACATAAAATAATGAGTTCTCTATACTTTTAATAAATGATCCAGCAAGATGATCTTCCCCACAGCACTACCACGGAACTTTTTCCTTTTAAAAAAATACTTTTCAATTTTAAGTAACTGGAAAGGAATTAAATCCATGAATGTTCAGGAACCTTTCAGCCTTATTTGTGTTATGTCATGCTGGGTGACAAATAGTTGGGTAGGAGGGATTGAGATACAAGGTAATATTATGGAAGAGGATCAAAGCCCAAACTAGAGGGTAGGGAGAGTTA
This sequence comes from Sturnira hondurensis, assembly GCF_014824575.4. Taxonomy (NCBI): domain Eukaryota; kingdom Metazoa; phylum Chordata; class Mammalia; order Chiroptera; family Phyllostomidae; genus Sturnira; species Sturnira hondurensis. The sequence continues at coordinate 871,035 of NW_028074443.1, read as the reverse complement.
CAGGAGTCCCTGGATGTGAGTACCTATGGCCCTGTGGGAGGTAGAGCCGGCTGAGAGATGATGAGTCATCAACTATAACAGCAGGTACTACGCAGCTTTTCTTCTGGCCAGCCCTGCATGTACCTGTCTTACACATTAAAAGTTTGCACAAGTCTCTGGTCAATAAATGTGTAAATATCAGTCTGTGTGAAGAATTTCTCAACTCACAAAATTGCATTCGGTCCTAATTCAATGAACTGTCCTCATTTATTAATATTCATTTTCTAAGCCTAATATAACTTAAATTGAATTATTTTTGGTTCCTGTATGAGAACTGTAGTAATCTATAACAAATAAACCACAGAGTGTAATCATTTCTTCAACATGCTGTCAATTTCAGACAGATTTTTTCAGACATTTGAGTCAGGTTCATTGAAAGGATGGTTTAGTTGATATATAACCTGGCATTACCTCATTCCATATTGTGTGTGAATAGGGATTATAAAGAAAGATTTGCTAGTTTGCTGGAATGTAGCCTCTGTTTTGTAGAACTTAAATTTCCTGGTGTAATAAAATATCTTCGCTTTGTACTATGGTACCATTCCTTCTTAGATAAGTGTACTTTGTTTAAAATAGTGTATAAAGTTCAAACCATATTTGACTAGGAAGGCTTGTAATGTACATTATTTAAACAAGCATTTTTATATAGCTATAGAAATATGACAAAAGAAGACACAAAAAGGAATTAAATGAAGTCATATTTCACTATTTTAATCAATTCTTGCACGGCCAACACCCAGGCTCTTTCTTCCCATAAACTTCTCTCCCCAGGGAAGCTTTCCAATGAGTTTTCCATTAACATTTGTTTCCAATTTCATTCAGAATTATATTTTAGTTTGTTGGGCTCCTATTTCAATAAGAGAAATAATACATGAAATTTTCAAATTATAAGTGTTAACTTTAAGAATTTCCCCTGTTTCCTTTTACCACTGTTCTTATCAACTTTCCCTGTCGCTTTTCTTCCTCATTCTGTCATTTGTATCTCATTTCTCCTTTGCCTGTCCCTGCTGCTCTCTTGTCTCATCTCTTCGTTTCCCTAGTCCCCCTTGTCCTCATCCTTCATTTTCCTTCTCTTCTGCCACCTACCTTCCTCCTTCCCCTTTCCTGTCTTCCTCTCCTTCTCCCCTCTCCTTCTTTGTCTCCTCCTCTTATTCCTCTCCTTCTTCCTCTTCCTCTCCCTCTTCCTCCCTCCCTCCCTTCTCTCTCTCTTTTCTGTTTTTATATTCAGAGGCTAGAAATTAGTGCTGTCCTCCTGCTGATTAAACTAGACTTTACAGTGTTTCCTTTTAATAATGCTAACTAGCATTTATTGACTACTTACTTTGTATTTCATCATATCCTCCCAGTTTCCCAGCTCTAGAAGGTAGGTTCTCTTATTGTAACATTGTAACATGGCATGTAACATTGCATGGCTTAGCTAATTTAGCAGTTTTCCTGGGGCCACAAACCTAAGAGATGTTTTATCTCAAGATGAACGCTCTTTGGTCTGAGTTCAGAGTCTGTGCTCTTCGTCATTATTGAGTGCTTTCTCCCCCTTTAAACAAAATTCCTCCACTCAAGATGACCTGTGATCAGGTCCCTTCCCTCTACTTACATGGTTCTAGCTCCTTGCAGATCTGCTATAATTTAGAAAGCTATGTGTCCTTCTCACCCAGCATCACTTTCTTGCTCTTCTACATATTCAGCATCTTTGTTCTTGTGTTTGCTGAAGTTTGTAGGACAGATCAGTTATATGGATAGGGGAAGTCTTGTTCTTAGTTTATAGTTAGGAAAATAGCGGCACTCGGTTGAAAGAAGAAAGGTCAGCCAATCATAGGTTTTTTTCCAGAAATTCTGTATTCTTGTTAGTTTTTTCATTTTCCATCTCTTTGAAAGTAAATATGGGACAGTAACATCCTATAAGGGCCTAGAAAGAGCAGAAAAATCACCTTTATATGGGGCAAGAATATATAACTTTGCCCCTGATCTTTGATATACAAAATAGTTAAAGATTCGACAATTGTTACTTCACAATAACAGTTCTGACAGTCACCATCTTATTTTATCCTCCTAGCATGGTAATTATAGCGGGGATTTTTGTGCCCTTTAATATTTTAGGAAGCATAAATGCCAAGATATATTAAGCGACTCAATAAAAATACAAATTCAGCATCTAAGTACCTTCTTCATGCTTTACACAGATCTAGAGACTGCTTATTTTGTCTTAAGGCATTTTATCTGCCCTTTGATTCTAAATGATAGCTTTGCTGGGTAGAGCAATTTAAGCTGTAGGTCCTCACTGCTCATCACTTTGAATACTTCTGGTCAATCCCTTCTAGGCTCCAAAGCTTCTTTTCAGAAATCAGTTGACAGTCTTAGGGGAATTACCCTGTAGGTAACTAACTTCTTTTCTATCGCTACTTTTAAGATTCTCTCTTTATCTTTAACCTTTGATTATGATGTGTCTTGCAGTGGGCCTTTTTGCATCCATCTTGTTTGGAACTTTCTCTGCTTCCAGGACGTGTATGTCTATTTCCTTCACCAAATTAGGGAAGTTTTCTTTTATTTTTTCAAATAGGTTTCCAATTTCTTTCTCTTTTTCTTTTCCTTCTGGCACCCCTATGATGCGAATGTTGGAATGTCTAAAGTTGTCCTAGAGGCTTCTTACTCTACCCTCAATTTTGGGGGTTCTTTTTACTTCTCGCTGTACCGAATGTCTTTTCTTCCTTACATTTTAAATCATTGATTTGATTCTTGGCTTCATCCACTCCATTGTTGATTCCCCATAGATTGTTCTTTTTTTCAATTAGTATATCCTTTATTTCTGTCTGCATCTTTTTTATGCTGTTGAAGTACCTGCTGAGTTCCTTGAGCATCCTTATAACCAGTGTGTTGAACTCTGCATCAGATTGCATATATACATTTTGTTTAGATATTTTTCTGGAGTCATTTGGGTCATGTTTCTTTGTCTCCTCATTTTGGCAGTATCTCTGTGTTTGTTTCTATTAGGTAGAGGTGCTCTGACTCTATGTCTCAGTAGCATGACCTAATGTACTAGGTGTCCTGTAGTGTCCAGTGGCATAGCCCTCCTTACCTTCCAAGCTGTGTACTCACAGTGCACCCTTCCTGTGGATTGAGTATACCCTCCTCTTGTGAATGAGTCTTCATTGCTGTCAGCAGGTCAGTGGGACAGATTTACCCAGGCTAGACAGCTGGTAGGACAGGCTATAACCCCTGGCCAGCAACCACCTCCCTCCATGCCTTGTGAAGGTGGTTGTGTGGTGTTTTGACATGATCTGTAACTATACCCTGAGTATGCAGGCTCTGGGGTTTCCTGGGTGGTGCATCCCAAGGTCAACCTCCACTTTGTTCTGTCTGGGGCCTGTTGGCATAAGCTATAATGCAATCTGCAGATGGCTGCTTATTGTGTTGGGCCTGGAGCCATTCAGGGAGGGGTATGGGGACTGGGCTCAGCTGCTGCTTATTTGAGGGGATTTATTAAAATCTGAAGCCTGCACCTAACCCAGCCATTCATATGGGAAGACCACTGTTACCAGCTTTCATGGGCCCATAATGGGATGGCATGAAGCCTTATGAAATTATCAGGGTGGGGTTTACCATGTGAGCCAGGTGGAAGGAGGTTCAGATCTGGTGCCTCAGCACTGTGTCTCTGTGTCAGGGAGAGCTCAGAAAAAAAAGGTACAATGGCCACTGTCTGCAGTTCTGTCTGGAAAGGAACTGTCCCCCAGCACTCGCCCTGATGCCAGACACATTAGCTCCTCCTTATATGCCACTGGTGCCCTTCATGCTGCTGCCCCAGTGCTGGAGCCCAGAGGGAATGTGTCTGAGTTAAGTCCATAAGTGATGCAAGGCCCTTTAAGAGGAGAGGTCTGAGAATCCTGTAGTTTCTTCTATCAACCCAAACCCCACTGGTTTTTACAGCCAGAAGTTATGGGGACTTATCTTCCTGGAACTAGAGCCCTGGGCTGGGTGGTATGGTGTGGGGCTGGGATCCCTCACTCTTGAGATATCCCTTCATTTTATATCCACCACACATGGGTTTTGGGACCAGCCCATTCCACATCTCCAGGTCTCCATGTCTTTGTCCCTCCATCCCTCCTACCAGTCTGGATGAATGTGGTTGATTTAATACCTTAGTAGTTGTTGGACTTCCATACAGCTCCATTTTTTGGATGGTTCTGAGTGATGGTTGTTTTATAGTTTAGTTGTAATTTTCCTGTGGTTTTGCAAGGAGGTGAGTTGTGTTTACCTATGTCTCCATATTGACCGGAAGTCCTCAATGTTTATGTTCTTAAATAAGAACTTTAAAATATATGAGGCAAAACAGATAGAATTGAAGAAATAGACAAATCCACAATATGGCCATGAAGACTTTAGTACTTCCCTCTTAGTATTTGAAGAAACAAGTTAACAGTAAGTTAGTTAGCATAAAGAACTGAACAACATTATTGGCCAGTTAGGTCCACTTAGTATATGTAGGACACTCCATCTAACAACAGTATAATGTCCATATCTTTGGTATATTCATCAATCATCAAGATAGAGCATATCCTTAAACACACCTTAAACAAACATCATAAAACAAACCTTAACAAAACAAAAAAATTGAATTTTCAAAAAACTTGAATTATTAATTACAGAACACTATTTGGAAAATCCACAAATATAAATATTCATATGAATAATCATGAGATGAAAGATGAAGCCTCAGGGAATTTAGAAAATAATTTTTCCCTGAACTAAATTATAAATGCAGTATATGAAAACTCATGGATGAAACTGTATCAGTGCTCTGAAGGAGATTTATATCATTAAATGCTTATATTAGAAAAGAAGAAATTCTCAGATCAACAATTTAAGTTTCTGCCTTAAGAAATTAGAAATTAGAGAACAATATTAACTGAAAGGAATCAGAAAGAATTGACTTTGTAAGGTCATAATAATAAAGGTAAGGTCAGAAATAAATAGAAATCTAGAAAAAATAAAGAAACAAATTAATGAAATTAAAAGCTCTTCCTTAAAAAGATCAATAAAATTGTTAATCCTCTAGGTGGAGTGATCAAGTAAAAAGAAGAAAAAACAAAAATCATCCCTGTTAACAGAGAAAAAGGATACATCATTACAGACATTAAAATGTTCTTAAGGAAATGCCAAGAACGACTCTATGCACAGACATTTAACCCACAGGTGAAGTGGATCAATTCTTTGAAAGCCACCAAAGAAGAAGTAGATAATAGGCCTATGACTACTAGAGAGATTGAGTTCGTAGTTCAATTTTTCCAGAAAAGGTATCTCCAGTCTTAAATGGTTTCATGGGTGAATTCTACCAAACTTTTGAAGAAGGAATACCATCGATTCTACACAATATTTTCCAATAAATTAAATAAGAGAGAATACTTTCACACTCATTTTATGAGGGCAATATTACCTTGATGCCAGAAGATATATAAGGAAAGAAAATGAGACACCAATTTACCTCATGAAGATAGCCACAAAAACCATTAGCAAAATGTTAGCAACTCAAATCTAGCCACATGTAAAATAATATATAATGACCAAGTGATATTTTCTCTGGAATGTAAGTTTATTTGAAGACTTGAAAAACAATTAATGTAATACGCCATATTAATAGGCAAAAAAAGATAAATCACGTGTTTGTAACTTTAACAGGTATTTATGAAAAAAGCTCTAAAGAAACCAGGAAAAGAAGGGAACTTACTTAAACTGAAGAAAGGCACCTATTAAAAAAAAACTTTAGTTAACATCATACTTAATGATGGAAGACAAAATTATTTTTCACTATGATTTTGAACAAGGCAGGTGGCTACTCTCCCCATGCCTGTTTAGCATTTTATTTAGAAGTTTTAGTCAGTGCATTGGGGAAAGAAAAATAAAATTAAACATAATCTACATTGGAAAGAAAATCAATATTGCCCCTGTTTTCAGATATGATGATCTATGTAGAAAATTCCAAAGAATCCCCAATAAAGCTCCTGGAACTAAAAGTTGAGTTTAATAAATTCTTATTATATAATTTCAACATACAAACATCCATCCTACTTCTATATATTATCAATGAATAATTAACCATTTTAATTAAAAGTATCTTTTATGATAGCTCCAAATAGGAAATTATCTAAGTATAATGACAACAAAATATGCAAAGTCTGTATGCCAAAATCTATAGAACTTGGATTTAAAACAAACAATACCATTTTATTCTTTCACAGGCTGGCACTCAATTCACTGAGCCACACCAGCTGGGCTAAACAAGACCATGTAAAATAAATCGAGAGACTTAACCCATATCATGGATTGAAATAATCAGTATAGTTAAGATACCAATTCTTCCCATATTGATGTATAGATTTAACACAATAAAAATCCAAATACCAACATTATTTTTTGCACATTTAGGTAAGTGAATTTTAACATTTACATGAAAAGAACTAGAGTGAGCAAAACAATAGTGTAAAAGAAGAATATCTGATTTTAAAATGTATTATAAAGCTATTAGGACAATATAATATTAACCACACTAATGAAGATGCTGTAATATTGGAAAGGGATAGATACATAGATTGATGGCATAGAAGAGAGTCCAAAAATATGCCCAACATGGTCAATTTATTCTTTACAAAGGTGCAAAAGCAATTCAATGGAAAAAGAATAGTCTTTTCATTAAATGGTATTGAAACAATTTGGAATCCATTTGCCAAAAAAGTAAACCAATGAAAAATACCCTTGTGACCTTTGCCTTACACCATATAAAATTTAGTCCAAATTATGTATAGATGTGTCTTTAAAATGTAGAATTTAAAATCTTTTAAAAGAAAATCTAGAAGAAAATTGTTGTGACCTTCAGTTAATTAAAGTTTTGTTGCTATGACACCAAAAGCATGACCCATAAAATGAAAAGAAATCTTGGAAAATTAGACTTCATCAATCTTTTAAAAATTCTTTATTCTATAAAAGTCCTTTAAAGATAGTAATAGATAACTATAGACTGGGAAAATAATTATAAATTACATATTTGACAAAGGTCTTATATTTAGGAAATATATTTTAAAACATCCCAAATCTTAAAATAATAAGAAAAGAATCAACATAATTTTGAAAAAGGGTCAACAATCTAAACAGATGCTTTACTGAAGAAGATATATGGATGGCAAATAGCACATGAGAAAATATTCAATTTCATTAGCTATTAGGGGAATGCAAAATACACAGACTACTACATACCCATTATAATATCTTTCCATAGTAGTTGTTTAGCTCATTTATTTTAATATAGAGATAAGAATACTGCTGATCTTAGTGTTATGCTTGTCTAGTAAAGTACACTGAATTTTAGAGTAATGTTTTGGACCTCTGAGGCTATATCAAAAAACTTTGCATCTTCTTTTTGGGCCTTTTGGAATACTTACACTTGTAATTCTTTTTTTCTGGGAGAAGCCAGCTGCCATATAAGTTGTAAGGTTACTTTGATTCTACCATGTGTGGCTAGAGAGAAATGGTGAGCAGCCCCCAGAAGTTAGAGTTATCCTAGCCCAGACATTGGACACGTGAGTGAGGGGGTTATTTTAACATACACCAGCCCAACAGACTCTACGTAAGAAAGAACCGAGACTCCAGGCCTGTGTTCAAAATCAAGCTGTCCCAATCGTCTCTAGCTCTTCTAACCACACACCCACCTGAAACCTCAGATATATGTAGCCCTATTATTTTATGATTTATTTGATGGAGAGTTTGAGGTTCCTTTTTTAAAAAGTTTTAAGCAAATATTTATTGAGCAATAATTACATGCTAGGTACTGTGCTATTTTATATTACCATTTCCATTAATCCATAAACCCTATAAAATAGTTACTATCATCATTGTGTTATGATTTTATAAATGAGCAACTGTGATACAGATAGAATATATGTTTTCTCCAAGATGATTTATTTGGTAGATTGATTACTGTTGCCAAACACTGTATTCCAAATTCCCTCTTCAGTGAAGTTTATGCATTTCTGCTCTGAGGATCTCAGGAGAGGCCATTAGTAGTGTCGTTGACATTCCCAGGAAGAAGCTTCAATACTTAGGGCAATGTATGGTTTGCCATGTGTCTTTTGCCTTCATCTCAATGATTGACAGTATTGCAAACACAGGCTGCTCCACTGGATTGATTCCAGAGTGATGGCAATGTGAAATAGGGTTGTGGCTGACTCACAATGAGTCTCATAATGTGAGTGAGACCACTGTGATTTTGAGATCACTATTACTGCAGCAAAACCCAGCCTATCCTCACTGATACTTTCACACAGCTCATAGATAACAGAGTTGGGACTTCATCTACGTACCAGTTTGCTTTCTTTTTAGAATCTTAAATAGCATGCTAAAAAAAAACCCTAATTTGAAAACCAATAGGCTATACACAATATACTTCTTTGAGAAGGTGTTCCTCACATGTCCAACTACAATCATTATTTCAATCTTTGTATATAAGAAAGCTTTAGAATAGACACTATGTAAAATTACAAATGTTTGTTCTTTCATGGGAGTTGTTTTTCTCCATGCTATTTAATAGAAAGATGGATAAAGTTTCCAAAGTGAATGATCAGGATGTAAGATCTTGTAAATATAAATATAAATAAACCTATGAATAAGGTAAAAGAAATTTAAAATTTAAATTACATCAGAAAATTTGAATTCTTTCATCCAACAAATCTGTCATTGCGTTTATTGTTTTAAGTTCCTGGGTTGCAAAGAATGGTAGACTTAGATTTACGTTTTCCAGAAGCTCATGTTCAGGGTGCAGGATGGGGAGGAGGGACAAATAGAGGGTGAATAATTAGAGGAATATGGGTAAGTGATATAATACATTTAGGACCCATGTGCCATGGGAGAATCTAGGGGGAAGTATTTAACATTTATGAGGAGGTCCAGAAAAGCTTCCTCTGATAGGAACAGTTCCTCAGACCTCAGGATAAGGGATATTTTGGGCACCGATAATGTAACCTGCAGATTTCTGGAAGTGAGAAAAGCCTGGACTTTTCTGGGAATACGTATTTCAAAGGGCAGAGTGTCTGTCAGAGAGTAGTAGGCAGTGAGCCCCAAACCACAGCTAGTGGGCAGCGCTAAGGGAAGTGCCACGTGAATCAAAGCTAACGCATCAGGCCCTGGGTCTCGGAGTCATCCGACTGTGTGAATTTGCTGTCTTCTTCTGTGTAGTAAAAGCCTTTGTCTCTGAGAAGGAAAGAACAACTTGTACCAGAATCAACTGCTCTGTTAGGACCAGCTTTTGCTGGAGAAGATGAGGTGGGTTTTACATTGATAACACAACATTAAAAGTGCTTGTTTTACAGTTTTTTTCAAAAATGCTATTTTAAAGGAGTACAATTCAAAGTAATCAATATATAATTGGAAGGTGATCGCTTGCTTGGGGAAGGGAAAGTTTTTTCAACAAATGGTACTAAATAACTGGATATCCATATTTAAAGAAAAGAACCTTGATTTTTGTCTTACTCTACAACCCCAAATAAATAAAAAATGAAGCATATACCTGTGATCCTATAACTCAAACTATAGGGCCTTTGGAGGGAAACATGGAGGAATCTTTTTGATTCAGTGGTAAACAAAGGCTGCTTGTGTCACAGGAAAGCAATAACCACAAAAGAAAAAAAAGATAAATTAGACTCCTGGAAATTTAAAGCTTCTCATTATTAGCAGGCTCCATTAAGAAAATAATAGTCACAGACTAGGAAAAATATTTGCAAGGCACATATCTGACAAAGGACTGACATCAAAGATGTGTGAAGTGCTCTTACAACTCAGTAATAAGAACACAAACAATCCAATTAAATACGCAAAATATTTAGGCAGATATTTCAGATGAAATCGGGCATGTTCAGGGTGGTATGGCCGTAGACTGGGCAGATATTTCTTAGAAATGAATTATAGGAATGGTAATAAACACAACAAAAGTGATCCACATCATTAGTCATCGGGTTAAATTCAAATTAAAACCACAACTAAATATCATTATACACTCACTGAGATATCTAGAATCTTAAAAATGGATAAACCAAATGTTGGTAAAATTGTGGAGCAACATCAACTCTACTGGTTGGGATATAAAATGGTACAAGTAATTTTGGAAAAGTTCTGGAAATTACTTGTAAATCTAAACATACACCTACATTTTGACCCTGCAGTTTCAATAGTGGGTATTTTACCCAAGAGAATAAAAATGTATTTCCACAGACAGACTTCTTTAAGAAAGTTCATAGCATTTTTATTCATAAAAGTAGAAACTGGAATAGTTCAAGTATCTATCAGTGAGAGAATGGGTAAACAAACCATGGTAGAGCCATACAATGGAATACTATTCATCAGTAAAAAGGAATGAAATACTGTTATACACAAAAACATGGATCATTTCAAAAACATATTGAGTTAAAAAACAGACATAAGAATATATACTGTATTAATTTCTTTCATTTTTAAGGTTGATTATTTATTTATTTATTTAGAAGGGAAAGAATGGAGGAAGAGAAAGAAAGAAATGTTAGTGAGAGAGACATAGATCTGTTGCCTCTGACACGCCCCCAGCTGGGGACCTAGCCTGCAACCCAGGCATGTGCCTTCACTGGGAAGCAAGCCAGCCAACTTTCAGTGCACAGGTTGGTGCTCAATCCCCCTGAGCCACAGCAGCTATGACTGAATTTATTTCTATTAAATTCTAGAATGGCCCTGGCTGGTGTAGCTCAGTGGATTGAGTGCGGGCCTGCAAACCACAGGATCTCGGTTTGATTCCCAGTCAGGGCACATGCCTGGGTTGCAGGCCAGTTCCCAGTGGGGGATTCATGAGAGGCAACCATACATTAATATTTCTCTGCTTCTCTCTTTCCCTTCCCCTCTAAATATAAATAAATAAAATCTTTAAAAAATTATAGAATGCAAAAAAAATATCAGAATAGTGGTTGCTTCTTGTGAGGTGGAAGTCAAGATTGAGTGGGAAGGACTTAGGAAAATATTTATTGGATAATGGTAATCTTTAGTTTTGGTGGGTCTGGGTTACACAGCTATATAATTTGTTGAAATTCAGTACTGTATACTGAAGAATTGTGCATTATATATGTAATCTTTTTATCATGTGAAAAAGCTAAACAAATATTAGCTTTGTTTAATGATATACATGCTGAAGTTTGCATGGTGGGAAGTGTACTGTTCATAATTTACTTTGAAATGCACCAAAAATTAAGATGAAGTAATAGCTGAATAAAAAGATGGATAAATGGAAAGATACAGTATAAAGCAACTTTTTAAAAATATTACTGATAGGATCTGGGCGGTGGTGTATATACAACTGTTTACTATATATTTTTTCAATTTTGATCTATATTGAAAAATTTCATAATAATGTAGAAAATGTTAATGTCTCTAATTTTTCCAGCATATGCTAGGTTTAGAATAATAATTCAGTTTCGCATTTTTAAGGCAGACAACCCTAGAGCAATATCCACCCACTTACCCTTCCTTCCATTAAAGCAGAAATGAAGTCACAGGGTGGGTGGATATTGTTATGACCCGTTAATAAGTAGTCTCTTGCCACTCCCATTCTGGAACACTGTTTCAGAGCTGAGGACTAGCAGTTGTCAAAACACAAGTCCCCACCGTAACATCGGCTATCAGTGGAAAGAGGGTTTTCATTAAGAGGCTGGTACATCCAAGTTAATAGAAATCTTACAGATCTATTAGGATGCTTTTAACCTGAAAAAAAGTATTACACTTAAATTCCCATAGTTTTTCCTCTTTACTCTCTTGTTTCCCAAGTAATAAGTTGTGTGAACAATTTATTAGCAAACTGTCAAGTATAATTCATGTGTTTTTTCCCCACTCCACTAATTTCCTCATTCACAAACTTCCATATCTCAGAAGGATTAGCAGCTACCTAGTAACACAAGCCAGAAAACTGGGACTAAGTCCTGGCTGCCCAGTTTCTCTTACTCTAAGTATTAAACCCATCATCAAATCTTGTTAATTCCAGATGTTCTCACATTCTTCCATTTCTTCTGTCTTCGCTGTCTTCACCTTTGCTTCAGACTATCATCTTTTACTTGGACGACTGCACGAGTCTCTTTAGTTGTCTTTCATTTTCTCTTTCTCCCCATTCCCATCCACTACCCATGTAGCAGCAAAAGTGATTTTTCTCGATGTCGCTGCATGATGGCACTACCTTGCTTAAAACTTCTGCACTTCTCCTGTACTTTGTTTGAATCCACACTCTGATAAACACTAAGAATCTGCCTTGCAGCACTCAGCTCTGCTCTCTAAGTCATGCATCCCACTGGACCCACAGCAAGCAGAACATGCTGTCCTCTGTTTGGGGCCTTTCATAGGCTGTGCCCCCCTGTCTTCCAAATTCTCTTCCTCCAGTTCTGTGCGTCTAGTTCTTTCTATTTTTTTAAGTTTCAGCATCAAATGTCATCTCCTAAGAAAGACTTCCCTGACCATTCTGCTTAAGTGGTTCCCAAGTGTTGATATCTGTTTTAGATGAATAAGACATAGCTTCTATTTAGGGATGCTCAGCTTTATCTTTTCATATTCTATTCTGGTAGTTTCCCAAATATTTTTGGAGATATTTTTGTAGTTATTGCAAGGGATCCAAGAAGCTTTATATAAGCTGTGAAATGCTTTTACATTGAATCAGTTTTATTTTATATTCATAGCTGCTATTTTTCAGTAGTATGTAGATGTTGCTATGAGTAGTAAAATAAAAATTTATTTAAGTGTATTTCTGAATTTCTATTACAATTTAATGTTGTTTTAATCAATCTAAAAAGCAAAGTAAAACCAAAATAAAAAGTAATCATGGAGTTTTCTTTAACAAATGAGCTTTTCGTCTGTAAAATGTTATGAACTACTGCTCCATATCACTACAGATAAATTACAATTAAATTAATTCATTCTTACAATGTATTTTACATTTTCTTACTAAGTTGGTTAAAATTTTGTATGCTTAGTACTAGAATGTTAGAAATTACAGAAATCCTTGAGGTACTTCGTTTTAATTCCTTTATATTATAGAAGAGGAAAAAGTGGGTTAAATTTTAAAAATATTTATCCACCCTGACTAGTGTGGCTCAGTGGGTTGGGTGTCATCTGGCAAAGCAAAAGGTCACTGGTTCTATTCCCGTCTAGGTGGCGAGTTATGTCCCAGTCAGGGTGTGGGTGCATACAGGATATGACCATTTGATATTTCTCTCACATCAAAGTATCTCTTCCTCTCTTTCTCCCTCCCTTCCCTGCTCTGTAAAAGTAAATAAAGAAACACATAATAAAACAAACAAACAAACAACTAAATATTTTAAGCAAGTATTTTTCCAATCACACAAATAGTAGGAAAGTAGAATGAACAGACTGGAGGTGTCTTCAGGGTGCCTTGCATCTCCCTCAACTTCCTTTTGGCACACTGCTCTCTCAGAGGTGGGGCCAGAGACCAGATCCCTCAGCCAAGTGTCAAATGAGTTGTTCAGTCCATTCATTGTCTTTTTCATTCCCACCTGCCCCTGCTTTCTAAATTATTTGGGCTACAATCTCAGTGTATCAAGTGTTTGTGTTTTACTGGTTGTTGAAGAAATATTTGAACAGCTGCATGTTAACATGAAAACGACCACACGAGAAGAATGGTTGCTAAGCAAAGGTAGTTTAACTGTCTGCAAATACTCAAGTAATTGTACCGAGCGCTATAAAACATGCACAGAGTTGTGTACCACCACTAAGGCATCCTTTCTGCTCACATTTTTCTCATGGCCTCCCTGAGCAGCATAAAACTGGTTCCTTGATGCCAATGGCAACAAACTTAAAATTTGACTTGTAATAAACCTTGGTTCCCAGATGTTCTTATTGGCTATACTGTTACCCAACTGATTTAATGATAGCAGTGCACATTAAATGTTTTCAGAATTTTTTTTTTTTGCTACAGTCAAATTGAAGTCAGTTTTAAATAAGAGCATAAAAATTCTAAAGCTCAGATGGACCAGTATTCAATATGCTGGGCATACATGTACTAGGAAGATATGGGTTCTACTGAGTTAAAGAGTTTCTACATAAATCCACAGAAGGCAGTACAAACCCTCTCCATTTAAATTTATTTTCAGACCAAGTTAATCTCCTAAGGACTACTAGATACCACAGTTAGATAACTAGTGTATCTTTGGGCTGTAATATTATTATTCCACCTTTTTCTCTGTCATTGTCAAGTGAATACTTATGAGATTTACTTCAGAACCTTGCAGAATGTAGATTTCTGGGCACTGTCCTCAGAGACTGGGATTCAGTAGATATTGGTTGAAGTCAATACTTTATGTTTTTAGCGAGCTCCAATCAGGGGATTTTGAAGCCGCTGTTGGTGGGCCACACTTGGAGGAAACGTTGTCAGCCCAGCAGTAGCATTCGCGTGGCACACAGACTTTTCTTGTCTGTGCATGTGCGAGGCCCGTGTGGCCAGAGTCAGGGCACTGCCCTGGGAGAAGCACCGCCTTCCAGTCATTTGGTTAAGGAAATTCTCCCCATGTTAGCAATAACTTAAAAAAGACCTATGCCAGTCCTGAAGTAAAAGCATTCTCCTCTTCACAGATTTTTGTGAGATGAACCACAAAGCTATTTTGCACGACAAGAAGATAATATTATCCCAAATTTGGTTCATGATATTTCTGATTCAGCCCATACCTAAAAATGAGGCACAACCTCATTTTTCAATAAAGTAAATATTCAAGGGTACTTTTCAACATTATTTTTAAAGTATTGGTACCATTGTGTAAAGGTTCTAAACAGGATGATAGAGCCTGACCTGGCCTGCAACACAGGCTTGTACCCTGAGTGGGAATCGAACCAGCGATCTTTTGCTTTGCAGGACCAAGCCAATCCACTGAGCCATACCAGTCAGCACTGAGAAAAAACTTTTTCAGAGATAGTTCATACTCCTTCAGTCAGTATGTCCATACTCCTAATGGACAAAGGACAGCTCTCCCTTTTGTATTTTCTCAGTTAATCTTACAGACGCCATACTTTCTGCTCACATAACTACTTGTGTTACACTCATATAATTGGGTTGTAGTCATTTGCAAATTCTGTTCAGATGCAATACTTGAGTTTCATGACAAAATAAAAGTCTACAATAGGAGTCTTTTCTTAAACTTAGGAAAATCATTTAGTAAATTAATTCATAGATTTTTCTTTTAAAAATATTTTATTGCACTTTGTTTCCATTCCCATAGTCCCTTTATACCTCCTTCCCCCTGCAACTACAAGTTTTTTGAGATCCTTAGTGTCTGCCACCATTATCCATTGTGAGGTTGCAACTGGGGGATACAAAATTTTGCTACCCCAAATATGTTTTGGGGGTTATTAATTTCAGGCTGGTTATTAAGAGACAAAAGACTTTGAAAGGAATTTTCACCATCCCCACCCTTACCTGCCTCAAGACAGTTAGATCGAAAAACCTGCTTAAGAGAAGGGAGCCTTACCTTAGCATCATAACATAAACGAAACGAGGCCCACCCTGAGAAATCCTGCACAGCCTGTTTGTTGAGTTTCCTTTCGTGTCCCATTGTCTTTGGGTGGCTCAGAAAGAGTGTATTTACCAAGTTTGTTCTTTGCCATTTATCTGGAAACCCCAGATACCTGCCGGCCCCCCTCCATTTCCTTTGTTCGTAATGGTGTATAATCCTTAACTGCCCAAAGCATCTTCAGATCTCGTATTCTCATGTCATCCCCACGTGTACGTCTGTAATAGATTTTGGACATTTTTTTCTGTTTATCTGGCTCATGTTAATTTTATTATCAGCCCAGCTAGAAGAATTTAGAAGGCTGGAAGTAAGTTTTTTTTATGCCTCCTCACAACTCATTTAGAATAAAACAATGTATTTGTTTAAACATATATAACTGTTCTGTGAAGTATTGCTAAAATATCCGTGACTTCCAGGCACTCGGCCACTCGAACGAGTGAACTATTGCTGTAATTGTAAGAATGGGCCTGAATCACAATGTGGTGCCTTGACACGAAAGTGCTGGGGGCTCACCTTCAAAACAGGGCCACTGGTGGGCAGCCACCTGGTGGGAATGGCTTATTCAGATGGGAAAATAGATGTGAGAAGGAAAGCTCTAGGGGGTGTTGAAAGGGGAATCTCCAATCCTCAGTCTTAACCTTGGAGGTGTCAGGGTGTCTGGCTGGGTACACCTTAGGAGGCGTCTAATTTCGTTCCTTTAACGAGGAGTCTGGGAGGTCAGATCAGCTGCTCTGGTTTTAGGGTTCTAGGACTGCTCAGAGCTTGTCCCGGCATGCGGATGTGCAGATGTGCAGATGTGCTTGTACATCAAGTCAAAGTTCACCCCCATAATTAGACCGCCTCCCGACAGATTGCCACAGATCCAGAATTGCCTCACAGCCACCATGCATACGTAAAACCATTTGAATTATCTCATTTTAATACAGCAGAATAAATATAGAAGGGAAAAGTTATTCTTTTTTTCAAAAACAACCCCTTAGTATTTCATCAAAACAACCTGACCATTTATACATAGTTTCTGATCGTTCTTATATTGATGGATTACAAATGACTCACCGTGGTGCTTACAGTTGTTTTTGAAGCATGACTTATTTATTGAAAAGTTAAATAGATAATAAATGAAATGGCACAGGGAAAGAGGTGATTAAGCATTAAACTCATGATTAAATGTGCATGTTTGGGGATATGATTTAAAAAATTGGGCAATTGACTTGAATAACCTTACATTTTCCATCCTTGTTTTATTGCCTTTGTTGCCTACAGTTATTGTATATAAAGAATTTCAAGTTCCCTTTAGAGCAGATGGAACGGGGAAGGTGGAACAATGGTCTTTGTTCCATTGCCCATGTGTAGTGCTGTTGAATGTGCATGTGTTTCGCAGAGAGCATTATATCCTGTTGCTCCTGTTCCCCCGTGCCAAATGCTGCTGCTTTTGAAATTAAAATCGCTTCTCCATAACCACCCTCAGGAAATCCCCCAAAAGTATTTTTGTGACTTCCTGCATCCCGAGTGCAATTTTACTTAGGCTCTCTTGAGAAAGGAAGAGTCCTTAGTACCTCTTATCCTGTCCTGACCCAGATAGGTTTGCTGCTTGTTGTCCCATAAAAGGACCTCGTGAACACATAGTAACCTATGTGTTACTTTAGCTGTGGTTAAACATGTAGCTAGAAATGATGATACCGAGCACACACACGCACACAGGTTCGTTAAGTCTGCCGCCAGAGGAAAGACGTCTCTCAATGCCAGAGATTCATGAAAAGGAAAGGAAAGGTTTATTTAAAGCAATCAGACTTAAAGTAGTGACCCAATGTCCCCATTAAAATATCAAAGTCCTTTTGGGTACCCACAGATGACCACAGTACTTCCTCCTCCCCCTGCCCTAATTTGGGGTACTGTAACTCAGGAAAAGCAGCACACGCCCATGTTTCAGGCCGCTGGTACCATCAGCTGTGTTGCTGTCCAGGTAGGATCTCCAGTTAATCCAAAGCCATGTGGCACCCTGTCATGACCTACTGGCAAGAGTTCTTTCCCCCTTCTTCCAGGCAAAGTCTCTCCTGCTTCCCAGGCCACTCAGCCAAAGGGAGCACCCCAAAGCCACATGGTCCTCTTTTACCAGAGTTGCAGGGGTCTGCACTCTGGCCAAAACCACAAGGTTCTTTCCTCCACCAGAGCTACACGGGGGCGGGGGGGGGGGGGGGNCGGGGTGGGGGGGGTCACCACTCTGTCCAAGCTGAGTGGTGGTTCTCTCCTAAAGCTGAATGGTGATTCTCTTTACCCCGCAGTGTGGGGACCACCAGCTGCAGGGGTCCCCACTCTGGCCAATAGCATGTGGCTCTCCTCTCTGCCACAGCCATGTGGTCCTTTCTCTCTCACATGGCTGTGAGGGTCCCCACTCTGGCAAAGCCGAGTGGCTCTCCTGATGCCTGCCTAGTCTCGGTTTAAACCCTCTGCGCCAATCTTCCTCTGAAGCCTTATTTATGACTCCTCCCACAATAGGCTACTCTTGCCAGCACTCCCATATCCTCCCAGCTTTATTGGGCTGCCATAGTGAGTCTGGGCAGGAGGCCCCATGCTGTGGAGCCAATCATCTCCAAGCTCTCACGCAGGCATTGTAACTCGGGGGACCTACTTCCAGTTACAGCAAGTCTTGGGTGGAAGTCACTTCCATTCCCCTGGCTCAGAGCAGGGCCACAGCTATTTAACATATCTATGCAACCAGTTAAAGGTTATAGATATGTTAAATGACCATGCCAGAGGTTATTTGCAAAGCTGTTGCTTGCTGTACAAAACAGCTCTCAGTGGCCCTCCCCCCACCCCCTCTCTACTTGTCCCTCCCCCAACTCCCACCTGTGGGGAGGAAGGGGTGAGGACATCTTGATATTTCTTGGATACCTTGAGTTCTGGAGCTCATTCCAAATCCCTTTTTGGGGACCCCCTCTTGGCTGCACCCAGTTACAATAGGCGTTCATCTACTTTATTTTCACAGCCACTGAGCTTTTCATGTACCTGCACTTAAGCCTACTTGTAAACTGACCAAACATGTCCATTTTTTTTAAAGAACACTCAAAGATGCTCAGAATAGATTAGCCAAAACAATGTTATCTTAAATATCAAAACTACTGTAGTGATACACTTGCAAAATTTTTGTCCTAGGGTCTAAGGAAATAAACTTCATTCTGATAGCGTGAGGCCAGAAAATTTCCACTGGGCTTTCACCGTAATCAGGGAAGGGTCCTGTGAAGTCATGGTGCTCATGACAATGGCTGGATTACTCTTGCCTCAGCCTGGCTGTAACTTTCTGAACACAGGAAGAATTGTGGGTGTCTATCACCGAGAGCAAGTTTTTGAAAAGGAGCTGGGTGGAGAGCACAGGAGGCTATGGACCCTATCCTGTGTGTATGTGTGTGTGTGGGGGGGGGGCGGGGTGCATGTGCTGTTTAAGGGTCACCAGAAAGGAAGAAAAAAAAATCACTGCACATTGGGTATATTCTCGGCACTCTGCTTGGTGTATGGTCTTAACGAATTTACCTCAACGATACTGTGAGGTGTATATATTTTTATTTTATTACCTCCGTTTTATGGGTTAAGAAAATGAGACTCAAAGAGGGAATTACCTTGCCTAACATCACCCAGCCAATAAGTGACGTCTGCTATTTTAGTCTTTCTCTGTCAGGGTAAGGTAGTTCCTTCTTGGGAAATAAATGGTGCAGGGTACGGAGGCCTGAAGGAATGTGGTATTGTTTAGAATACACTAAATAATTCAGTGCCTGACTAAAAATAGAAAGGACAAGTTACAAGATACAAGGAAGAAAAGGTAGATAAAGATTAGCTCCAAGTGGCTTTGCACCAACTGAAAATTATGGCTTTGGCTCTAGTTTTCCTCAAACCCCATGAATATTCAGGGAGAACTTGCCCCAAACACATCAGCATGCAAGCAATTGGCAAATCTTACAGTTTCTTCTGCTTTCCCCGTGTGGCCTATTGCCATCTATGGGTCCTCCTCTGCAATGTTACAACGTCCTGTCTGGACAGGTAGAACAGCTTTCTATCCATCTCTCTCTCCACTGTCATTTATTTTCAGTTCTTCCTCAATAACACTGCAGGTTTAATATTCTAAAGCATGTGCTGCTCTTTGATATCCTAAATATCCCCCAAAAGAGAACTAGTTAAAAAAAAATAGTTCCAAATACAATGGAACAGTGAGTAGGAATTGAAGAGGACCTTAGAAAAAAGATATAATGACCTAGAAGGATGTCCATGAGAATTTTGTGTACAAATGGTTTTAAAACACAGTGTACATGTGGTAATTAATTTTCGTTTTGTAGGGAGGAGGAAACTTACCTCTCAAGGTCTTTTCTGCTAGTCTAATAATCAAATAGACATGAGACAGATTAACAAGAGAAAATGACCAAAGTTAATTACATACATATGTATGGGAACCCCACATGCTTGAGAGTCAGGAACACCACGAAGATGAAAAGGGAATGTAGTAAGGGCCATGTGAGCTTCTGGGCTGAGGATGCAGCGAGGTACCCTGAGGCTTCAGAAGGTAATTGCAGGGAGGGTACATGCTCAGTAACCTGTAGTTTTCTCCGCTTACGCATAGATAGGTTATCTCTGATAACCTCTTAATATGGGCAAGGCCCATAATTAACATTTTTCTGGATAGTTACCGGAAGCAAAAATTTCTCTCCAGCCTCCAGGGTCTAGGTTGCCTTTAGTTCCAAATAATGGGCATACCACTGAGGTACATTTAGAGGTGGCTCCTTCTGAATACCTCCTCTGAAACTTATTTGGAAGTTTCACATCCCAGAAGCTGAGTCGATACATTGTTTTATAGCACAGTCTTAAGAAAATATAGCTCAGTTAAACAGTGTGTCTCATTTTAGAAGGTAGTGATGTTACCAAACAAGGGTCCGAGGGAGG
This sequence comes from Sturnira hondurensis, assembly GCF_014824575.4. Lineage (NCBI taxonomy): Eukaryota > Metazoa > Chordata > Mammalia > Chiroptera > Phyllostomidae > Sturnira > Sturnira hondurensis. Next base: position 850,513 of record NW_028074443.1, on the reverse strand, counting down.
GGCAATACTTGGCCCACCCAGGGATGCCAAAAACTGCTACAGAAAACAGGGGCCCCTCCCAAGGACGATACACTAATATCTATTGGGCTCTTCTGTCCGCCGCCAATTGGAAAGACATCTCTCAATGCCAGAGATTTGTGAAAAGGAAACAAAATGTTTATCTAATGCTATTCAGGCCTAATGCCTTCCTTAAAATATTAAAGTCTTTAAGGGTATACACCTACACACACACACACACACAGCACTCCCTTCTCCCACTGGACCAACTCCGGGTACTGTAAATCAGGAAAAGAGTACACGTCCGTTTTTCAGGTCGCTGGCGCGTGAGCTGTGTCGGCTGTCCAGGCAGGATCTCCAATTAATCCAAAGTCATGCGGCACCTTCCACTGGCAAGAGTTCTTTGTACCAAGTTCCAGTCAAAGTCTCTCCTGGTTTCCAGGCCACTCAGCCAAAGGGAGCACGCCAAAGCTGCGTGGGCCTCTTCTACCAAAGCCGCACTCCACCAAAAGCGCGCGTCTTTCTTCTTCACCTGGCCGCAGGGATCTCCACTCTGGCAAAGCTGCGTGGTTTTCTCTTTCACCTGGCCAAGAGGGGGTCTGCACTCTGCTGAAACCGCGTGGCTCTCCCTCCTAATGGCTACAGGGGTCTACATCTTTCCAAAACAGCATGGCTCTCCCCCTCACCTGGCCAAGAGGGGGTTCCTCACTCTCCTAAAGCCACATGGCTCTCGCCACATGGCTCTCTCGCAGGCACTCTGTCTCAGAGAAGCAGCTCCAGTTCCAGCCTGGGTAGCCGCCACTCACTTCTCCCTGGCCCAAAACTTGGCCACAGCTCTTTAACATATCTATGAAACCATTTAAAGGTTATAGATATGTTAAATGACCATTCCAGAGGCTAGCTGCAAAACTGTTGCTATGCAAAACAGCTCTCAATGGCCCTGCTCCATTCTTCCCTTCCCCCAACTGACACCTGGGGGGGGGGGGGGTCAGGACATCCTAATATTTCCTCCAATATTCCTGTACACTTTGAGTTCTGGACACCATTCTAAATCTTTTCTGGGCCCCCCCTTGGCTGCACCCTGTATCAGTGATACCAGCGGGCTCCCAAGCCGGTGGTGCAAGCAGTAAGGTATTTAACAAGAGGCAGGCTGTAATGTGGGTTTCTGAGTTCAGAAGTCAGGTGATCAAGATTTCTTGAAGCATCTTCAGATGGAGTGTAGCCAGGCAGAGACAATCTGATAGATTCCCCTGGTCTCTGTGATCTACAATTTGAATGTTTCTGGTGATCTTTCTCTTTCCTTTCTTTCCCTTTCTTTCTCTTTCTTTCTTTCCCTTTCTTTCTTTCTTTCTTTCTTTCTTTCTTTCTTTCTTTCTTTCTTTCTTTCTTTCTTTCTTTTTCTCTTTCTTTCTCTCTCTCTCTCTTTTTTTACTTTTTTATTGGCTTTTTGGGGGTGACACTGGTTAATAAAATTATATATGTATATAGGTTTCAGGTATACAATTCTACAGTATAATACATTGTCTGTATATTGTGTGTTCACCAGCCCAAGTCAGGACTCCTGTGCTGTTTCTGCAATAGGCGTGGAGATTAGAGAATGTCCTTATGTAAGCTGCTGTGGTGATTTCTCTGAAGTTTATACCAAGTGGTCCACTTTTACCTTGCATGGCCTAGGGGAAAGGGCAGTTTTAGTTTGCAGTGATTCCACATCAAACGATAGAAAAAAATGATAATATTACGTTGGAGAGGCAATATTGGAGAAAAGTAGAAGAATTTGGGATTCAGTTCAGTTTACAAGTAGAAAAAAAAAGAAATAAAAAGTCAACAGACAATGAATAGCACTAAAATCTAACATCCACAAAGGTGTATTTTAGTTTCCATTGAAACTCATTTTTTCTTTCTAAAATAACCCTCATTTTTATCAAAGACAGTGAAATTAAGACTTGATTTATTTGCAAAATAAATCTGGTTTCAATAAACTTGGCCTGTTTCTTTGAATAAGTCCAGCAAGAATAGTAATTAATCACATAGGCTCTTTTAAATCTGCTTTGCTGGACTTTTTCTTTAGAAATCTTCAGACTGAATTTAATAAGGCCCCTCGAGGCCAAAAATCCCAGGTGAGTACTTGATATCAGGAGTGTCCTGAAATACCTGCAGACTGGGTGAGATCCTCTCTTCTTGAGGCCACGCCCACCCCTCTGGCAAATATCTTTGGGTCCCTGCACCTGCAAGGAAGTAACCTTCCTTATTCAACTGGTAAGGTTGTGACAGAACAGAGTTCCAAGGGGGGCAGGATTTGGCCCACCCAGGACGCCAAAAACTGTTACGGAACAGATACACCGGGCCCGGACTCCAGAGGATGGTATACTAATACCGTCCAGACCTTCTACTGGGCCTGATCATCTGTCGCTGATTGGAAAGACATCTCTCCATGCTAGAGATTTGTGAGAAAGAAAGGAAATGTTTATTAATGCTATACAGACCTAACTGAGTAATCTGATGTCTTCATTAAATTCCAAAGTCCTTTAGGATATCCACCTATGCACACAGCGCTCCCTTCTCCCCCTGTCCTAATTCAGGGTGCCGTAACTCAGGAAAAGAGCACATGGCCATGTTTCCAGGCCGCTGGCACCTTCAGCTGTGTCATTGTCCAGGCAGGGTCTCCAATTAATCCAAAGTCATGTGGCACCTTCTCAGGGTCTATTGGCAAGAGTTCTTTGTACCCATTTTTCCAGGCAAAGTCTCTCCTGCTTCCCAGGCTATGTGGCCAAAAGGGAGCACCCCAAAGCCACATGGGCCTCTTCTACCAAAGCTGCAGGGGTACACATTCCACCAAAAGTAGGTGGCTTTCTTCTTCACCTGGCTGCAGGGGTCCCCATTCTGGCAAAGCCACGTGGTTCTCCTTCACCTGGCCAAGAGGGGATCCTCAGTCTGCTAAAACCACGTGGCTCTCCCCTCTGCTAAAGCTACATGGTGATTCTCTCTCACATGGCTTTGGGATTCCCCATTCTGGCCAAAAGCGCATGGTTCTCCCCAGAATGGCTGCCATGTCTGGGTTTAAATCCCTGCACCAATCTTCCTCTGTACCCCTATTTCTGACTCCTCCCACAGTCAGTTACACCTGCCAGTATTTCTATACTATTGCAAGTTTACTGGGCTGCCATCGTGAGTCTGGGCAGGCTTGGCCCCATGTCCTAGAGCCAATCTTCTCCAAGCTCCCACACAGGTGCTATAAAGGGGGACCTGCCCCCATTTACATCTTGGGGGGAAGTGACTTCATCCCCCTGGCTCCAAGCCTGGCCACAGCCATTTAACATATCCAAGTGACCCGCCAAAGGCTATAGATATGTTAAATGACCATGCCATGGATTAGCTGCAAGGCCATGGCTGTGCAAAACAGCCCTGCATGTTCCTGCTCCATGTGTCCCTTCCCCCAACTCACACCTGTGGGGGAAAGGGGTGAGGACATCTTATATGTCTCTCCAATATTCCTATACACCCTGAGTTCTGGACACCATTCCAAATACCTTTATAGGGCCCCCCTCTTGGCTGCACCCTGTGTCTTCAAGGTTGCTGAGGAATCTATAAGCAAAGTATCAGGTAGATATTTCCAAAGGTTTTATTGGCTTCCATAAGTCAATCCTAATTTATTAAAGCTGTCTGGTCACATCTGAGTCTATAATATTCCAGCCAAAACCTTGATAAATAACCAGTTTACAGTTGTGTCCTATTAGTAGGAATGCAGATTTTCATTGAAATTATGCCAATAATAATAATATTGTCATAAAATAATTGGAATGTAAAAGTTCCAAATTCTGGAAGGATCAGTTAGGGAGAAAAAGATACATGTTTTCACTTCTGTTAACCAAAACATAGTTTACCAAGTTATTCTAAGTCATAGCTAGCTTAAGGAAAAAAAAAAAAAAAACTCTCGTATTTGGAAAACAAACACAAAAAAAAACTAGCAATTTTCAAACAAATGTCATAAAATTTTAATCATTCCATCAGAACATTCAATTCTTGTAATCTGGACTTGTGCTGCTTGAATACAGTTTTTCCATTTGTTCCCACAGACTTGCCTGATGATTCCAGGTGATGAAGACAGTGATAATTCCGAGATGTTTGTAAGGCTGTTTGTCAAGGTCGTATACTTTGTTCAGTGAATTCTCATTCCAAGGAATCCAGGAAATGTTTTCCTTTCCACCCCTTGACCATTTACCTTTCTTGAGTAAAAGGCCTTGGGGCCCCTTGAGGTGTCAAGCCAAAGGTTCCTGTAGCGTTGCCTCTTAAAGCCTTTGTTTTAATTTTTTTTTTAAGTAACCATCTACAGGTGTCTACCCTGCTGGAACAAGTCCTGTAGCTCTACTGTTTTCCCTTTGTTTCACCCTTAGCAATGTTTAAAAATAGGTGTCTCATTCTGTGTATTTGATTGGGAAGCCCTTGTTTTTAGGTGTGCTTTTAAATGATCTAATTGGAACATTTCTCATAATTGCCTGGTGATTCCAGGTTATAATTTTTTTGAAGCTGGCAGCAGCTTGCTAGGACCTTCCCTGTATGCAAGTGGAGTGCAGCTCACATATCTGCTGGCTGTATTTTATTTTTTATTTTATTTTTATTATTTTTAAAAGGTTTTATTTATTTATCTTTAGAGGGGAAGGGAAGGAGAGAGGGAGAGAAATGTCAATGTATGGTAGCCTCTCGAGCGTCCCCTGCTGGGAACTGGCCTGCAACCCAGGCATGTACCCTGACTGGGAATCGAACCTCGATTCTTTGATTCAAAGGCCTGCGCTCAATCCACTGAGTTGCACCAGCCAGGGCCCTGCTGGCTATATTTTAGAGCTCTCAACCTGACAGTTACCAAGCTGAGTTCTTAGGACATAAAAATTTTAGGTTGTCTTTTAGTACAATTTTGTTATTTTTCTCCTTTTTCATCTTATGTGTCAGACAGTTGTATTTCCAACTGCATTTTCCATTTGTTACACTATCTGCAAATGGCTGAAGGTAAATAGGAATGGGTCTAAGTGGACATTGATTTTTATTCTAATTTCTGTCCCTCCATCTTATTAAGGGGATCTTAATGACTAACCACTATAACAATATGAGAGATCTCGAAAATTTCTTTCTTTCTTTCTTTTCAATTTAGAGGTTTTTCCCATTCAAAAGATATATCATCTGGCCTTGGTGAGTAGGATCTTAATAGGGACTCAAACTAATCTGTCTTCTATGGCTTAAACAAGAACACACACACACACAAAATAGAGAAAACAAAGACCTTTGTTGCACAAATAGTAAGGATGTGTGGCTCCTGTTTCCCATAAGACTGAGAGACGCCTCCAGCCACAAACCTGCTGCTCTGTGACACCAGGCAGGCACTACTGGAATGAGATTTTTCCAGTGTTAAGAAGCAACGAAGGTTGAGACAACAAAAGCCCGCCATGGGTTGGGCTTCCTTATGAAAAATTCCCCTGGGAGTTGCATGACTGGGCAAAATAGGACCAATAAGCTTTTTATGGTTCAACCAAGGCTTGAAACCCTGATTTTCCTGGGTGGTTGATTTTCCAACCCTGGTACATCTGGTACGTGCCCCTTCCATATGTATGGTGGGAACCAGAGAAAACATTCTTGCTGGCCATAAAGGCAAAGCTCCCAGGACAGATCACTAGATAAAAGGAGAAACACCATACAGAGAGAGTAGAGAAAAAGACAGAATTAACAAAACTCGTGGGTATTCATACCAAATAATCAAGGGTTGCTAAGTTCTAGGAACCATTTTCAAAAATGTTTTTTCATGCTAACCTAAATTTAGAAAAGAAAAAAAGGACTCCCACCACTTTGCTTTCCCCAGACTGTGTAGGTAGAGATCTGGGAGCCTGACTTGGCAAAATTTCTTATCTTTGCTGGCATGTGCTAACTGTTGGGGAGGAAGAGAGTTTCACTTACCCTCAAAGTCCTTTTGCTTTGTCCAGTAATCAAATGGACATGAGACAGATTAACAAGAGAAAATGAGCAGAGTTAATTACATACCGATACCTCACATACCAAGAAGGGAAAGTGAGGTATATATGACATGAAGCTAAGGATAAAATAAGGCAACTTGGGCCTTCAGAAGGTAACTGCAGAGAGAACAACTATTCAGTAATTATTACTTTGTCATTTCTGGTGATGACTCTTATCATGGGCCAGACCCCAATTTAAATTCTTGTAGTTGGGTAAGGAGAGGATGAGGCAGGCTTTTCTCTTGAGCCTGTAGGGTCTCAGTTGATTTTTTTTTTAAACCCTCACTTGAGGACATGCTTTTCTTCCATTGATTTTAAGAAAGAGAAAAAAAGAAAGAAAGAAAAAGAGATCGAGAGAGAGGAAGAGATCAGTTTCTTCCTGTTCGTGCCTTGATCAGGACTGGGACCTGCAACCTAGGTATGTGCCCTGACTGGGAAATTGAACCTGCAAACTTCCTGTGCAGAGAATAATGCTCCAACCAACTGAGACACTCGGCCAGGGCTCATTTGATTTTTTATCAAAATAATACATATACCACTGAGGTACATCTTGGGGTACCTCGTTCCAAACCTTACACTTTCATGATAACAATTAGTTTAGATTGGATGGCAGCTGCCTTTTTAGAGTGTTTATGCTTCCTGAAGTTTTCTATTCACTCACAATATATTATCTCCTGGCTCCTACAGTCATTTGACTCCTACCATAGCTTGGTGGGCCTCCTAGCACAGGGAGGGTATTTCAGTGCATGTTTAGTACACACTGCTTTGCATGGTTTCTTTTCGTATGTAAGTTTTCTATTTGTCTCCTTGTGTCGAGGCCCATGCCTTACACATTTTTGCAAACTCTTAGTGCCTTATGTGTAGTAGGTTTGTAACACATTACTTGTTGAATGAATTGAAGCAATGATCAGATAAGTGAAACCATTGTCACATCCTATAAATTATTTACTTGAGTGTTTTTTTAAAATAATTGCTTTGATTAGTCAACTAAAGAAACACATTAGAAAAAACACATTTATGGACAAACAAGAAAATCACACCATGGATCACAATTACTGACCAGGTCCCATATCATTCTCGAATTTCAAAAAAGTGGTTAATATTTAAAGGCAATATATGAGATCTGGCCTCACATTGTGCTAGCAAACATTACCTGCTTACAAAGAAGTTTGATGAATTCACTTTTGTCCATTCCCTGGCAGAAATGTCCTCTACCACCTGTCAAACCAGACAGGGACAGAAATGCTGACAGCTTCAGGATAGAGCCGTCACTTTTCCCAAATGCTATTGATGTCAAGCTGTGATGGTAACAGACTCTTAACAGTGGTCAGTATTAACTTCTATATTTAATTTTATGTAGCAGACTATCATGTTAGATTTCCTTACACCACCTCTTATAGTTATAATTGCTGTAAGTTGGGGGAGAGAATCATGTTTTCTGTGAATGCTCATATCTGCTGGAAGCTAGTTTAGAATTTAAAACACCGTCTTCAAGTTTCTTCCACATTGAACTTATTGACGTGTGGAATGAAAAGGAAGGAGGGTCTAGATGTACCAATAAGAGCTGTGCAGTTGGGGTTGCCATTCCCACAGGGGTTCCTTTTGACAATCGGTAACCTGGCTGCAGCGTGGCAATATGAAATGGGAAAGGGAGGGCACCCAGCACGGAGCTGTGGCGTTGATGACTCAGTCTTGTCTTGGTCTCATAGTCCGATCTTTGGGGATGTGTGATTTGGAGACACAGGTCTTCAGGCTCTGCTGTTTGATGTTACATGGCCATGCCGAGCTTCATTTTACCTACGAATTGTGAGTCAATATCTTCAAAATATGAACATCACAACATGTGTGGCAGGATTGAAAACCATGGCATTGCTGTATTCCAAACAGCCTGACCCTGGCCCTCCAGGTTTCAGAGACCGGGTGCTCCCTCACCTTCACCCCTCAAGCCTGTGCTCCCTCACCTTCACCCTTCAAACCTGTATAAGGAGAAGGAATCCGATAACGTCACTCCTATTTACTGCAAATAACTGAGAAGAATTCTAGAGTCACCTGCCCTTGTACTTGTTTACCAGCAGTCACAAGGTTTTAAGTCAAAAGAATGAATCTTCTACTGTGGCATTTTAGGAATTAACTCCTGGCTGAGAGAGGAGATTCTCACTGCCCAGGTATTCACTTCCCTGTGCTTCTGGGTTCCAGCCCTGGAAGTGGTGGGCAGTCTGTTTGCTTAGACCAGCCAACACCCAAATGCTCACTGGTGACTCGCAAGTAACGCTAAAACAGGACAATTTTCTAGGTAATCACGCTTTTATTTTAAAGATACCAGTTTTTCTCTGTTTCTCCTATAGCTGCACAATATTAAGTGATCTCTATTTAAGAAGAGCAGAACTCCCAAATAAAACTTCTACTTAAGAAAGGCAGAACTCCCCAATAAAATATTATCACTAACAACGACATTGTTATCAAACACTTTTTATCCAAATGGGGGAAGCGGCAGCATGAGAATCCAGGTTGCATTTGTCATAAAAATACACAGATCAGGTAAAAGGGTTTGCTTCTTTGAACAGAAAGAACACCTTCTTACTACAGATGAGAGTGGTCACAAAATATGCATTAAGTCCAAATTTTAAGCCCCACTGAAAGATCTAAATATAAATGTTTGAACCTGGAACCATTAGTGGGATCAACATTCTAAATTGAAATGTGAGGTTGGAGCTATGTTTTGGGACTAACAGCTATCGCTTTGAATGAATAATTTGCCATATAAAGACTTTACCACTGTTGCTCCGCTATTACCAATAAACTAATAAGCTCATTTGTAAATCAGATCCACCTAACAAACAAATGAGGCAGGGATTATGACAACGTGCCCCACCTTGTAGCTGAGAAAAACGAAGCTTGGGTGATTTGTCACACATCAGAAAAGTGGCGGAAAGAGATTCCAGCCCCAGCAGTCTGTTGAAATTTAATTCTGTGAACTTGTTAAATGAATTAAATGAGGGGGCTTGATGTTTGGCAGTCTGTCCTATAAACAAACGAAAATCTGTGCCTATAAATGCCTCAAGGTTATGAAATCAAAACACTAAGGACTACCAGTCACAAACAGCCAAATAATTTCCATAATTTACTTCCCTCGTTTCTTTGTTTAAGTCTTTCCCCTGGTTCCTGCTGGCTTAGTGCTCCTAACATTTTCTGGTTTGGCGCTTCCTGGTTCCAATTCATTCTTGCTCACATCGCCTCTTCAGATTTTTAATATGCTTCAGTTTATCTTTTAACAAACATTAAGGGCAGATGAAATTTGTAAGTTTTCTGATTCATCTAACTTCCTCTCATAATCACGGTTACGTTCTCAGCTTCTTCACTATGCCTGGTACTTTAAATGTATTATAGATCACATAATATGTAGCCTTTCCATGAGAATTGAAAGATAATCATTACTATCCCGTTTTTATACGTGAAACCATGGATCTTAGAGGGTTATATCTGTACCCAGCCAGGGGCTCTGCATGTAAGTACCTCAGTCTTTCCACCCTGTCTTTCCAGTTTGAACCAGTTTGAATGATCTGAATAGGGGAAATTCACTGTCATCTCTACTCCTGAAAACCTGTAAGTGATAATACTGCAAATGAAAAGTTACCAGGTCCCTCCTATTTACAAATATTGACTATAATAACAGCCCAGTAATGTAATATTTTTCTACTCTGCTTCTGTAAAGATCCAAAAGGAAATACCAAAATTAATTGTCCATATCTTGCATTAGTATAAATGGGAAGCAGTGAAAATTCCACTCTATACGGTAACATACTTGTGCGTGTGTGTATACATACACTAAACACCTTCCTTGCACTTCTTCCTACATTCTGTGGGCTCCATTGAAAATAAAATAGTGCCATCTGGTGGAAGCTAAGTATATAAGTGTCTCCTTTAGGTTTACTCAATCTTGTTCAATTTGATAAATAATCTATTTGCTTCAATCCTGTGCTAGGCAATCATCAAGTTACATGGTCACAAAAATAAGTAATACATAGTTTCTTCCCTCAAAGAACAGCAGTACCATGAGGCCACTAGTGTGTAAAGGCCAAGAATATGCCTCCTGCACGTTGTAGTGTGGCTGAGGACTTGCGCCCTGGAGGAGGGGTATGATTTCGCTGGGCTTTCCGGAGAGGCTGCCTTGGCTGAATAACTTTGCCTGAGCAGACTCCTCAGAAATCAGGTGCAGTGTACCAGAGATAACATCATGAGCAACTGCACAGCAGTAAGAAAAAGCATTGTGGTTTGTTGTTGTTTTTTTTTCCAGAAAAAGCAGGCAGTTGGTAGTCACACAGTTTAAAGTTTGGAATGAGGAAGATGTCAGGATGGGTGGGGTAGGACAAAATGGCAACTGAACTACAACCCGGAAAAGATGGCTGAGTCAAACCAGAGAGCCGAAAGGGCGGGCTTTGCCAAAACGGATATCCACATAGCAACCTGAGCCCGAGGAGGACCACCAATGATATATTGCTGCTTTGTTCAAAGGGGACCAATCCCCAGCTTCCAGGAAGAGAGCCAACCAAAATAACCCCTCTCCCCTCCCCACCCCATTCCCAGCTTGGGCGCACAAACCCCAGTAAAGCTCTATACTGCCTAACTTTGTGGCCAATTGGCATTTCTTCCTCCGAGGAGCCTAAGAGAACCTTTCAGGAGAGACTAAAGATGAGCTGGCAAAGCTGTCCTAGGCTGGCCACGGAAGGCACAAGTGCCATTCTAAGGATACTACACTTTATGACTTTTAAGTGGGGCAGGGAGAGAGTTAAAATTTAGAGATCAGTCTGGTGGGAAAGAGGAAGATCAGTTGGAGAGGCGGAAGGAGCGTAGTTGATCAAGCTTCCGGTCCTATTAGTGAGGGAGAGGCAGGGCAGAGGGAAGCTAGAAGAAAGCTCTGTGTACTGGACTCACACTCACAAAGGGCCTCAAGTACAGATTTCTGATATCTTCTGCAAACGAGATGATGCTTGCAGAGTCAGCTAAACGTTGACAAGTTTGAAAGTATACAATATCAAACAATTTTAAACATGTGTTTCTACATTAGTATTTCTTGTGATATGTCTGAATTGATACCTCAATTTTCTCATGCATTGTACGCTATTACTTACACTGAGAACATGATTCAGCCTGAATTTTTAATGCATACTTTATGGTTTGGGGCTGATTCAGCTTTTCCCCCTTTTCCTGAAGTGTTACTATACTGAGGTTTCACAAAATGCAAATATCTAAGGTCTTTCTTAAGTTCTGGAGAAATCCAATTAGGCAGTGGTGAAGGATTAGAAAAAGAGGAAAATTGAAAAACATTTTGGAGGACAAATGAACAGAGATGGTATGGATGAATTATAAAGATGGGGTAGCCAACTGGCAGATGAAGGAGAAAAGAGGAATTCAAATAACTCCCAAATTTCTGCCTCAGTGACTCACAGATGGTGGCACTTTGAACAGAGCATAAAGGATGATGAAGCAGTTTTATGTAGGAAAATGAAATAATTCCATTTTGGATGTAAAGAATTTGAAGTTCTTGAGAGCAAATCAAGTGAAATTGCCTAGCCCACAGTTAAGTGCATGAAACCAAAGCTCATAGCCGTGGCTAAGGGTAAATACAGAGTCTTGGGAATTTTCAGCCCAGAGAGGTCCTTGAAACTGCTAGAATAGGGTGCAAACCCCAGGAGGATGCTTAATCGACAAAGGACAATGGGCTGAGAGTGCCCCCTTGTGACTCTATGTTGGAAAGATAGTTTTACAAGGGGATGTGGGTTACTTTTCTAGAGAAAAGCCGTAGCACATAAAGCTGTCTTGATTACACACATGAGCTTTTAAAGAAAGAGAAAACTACGATTGAGGAGCAGAATTTGACCATTTATACTAAATGGTTAAACCAAAATGTTTATCATGGTAGTTGTTTGAGGAGAAACATAGCAGAAAGCAAGGATTCTTTATGGAGAGGATGGGAGATAATTGGAGAGCAGGAAATTTCATGGAAGATTTATGAGGATATAGCAGAATTCCTCCGTCAGTTTTACAGTCTTGATTTAGTATCTTCTATCATTGCCAGAAGAAAGGCTAAGGATAAACTTTTCATGACAGTTTAATGAAGAAAAATGAAGAGTTTGGAAGTGGCTTCATTTTTCTCTGTTGATAGTAACTGAGCCAATTTCTCAAAATGGGCACACAAAGAAAGTATTTCTGGTTGGCTGGGAAGTGGCCCCCGAATATACCCAGGTCCTAATCCTCGGTGAATTGGGCAAGGTGAATGTTATCTTAATGACAAAATGGTTTTCGCAGGCCTGATTAAATTAAGGATCTCGAGATGGAGAGATTGTCCTAGATTCCCTGGATGGGCCCTAAATGCAATCACAAGTGTCCTCAAAGGAAGGCCAGGGGAGATTTCAGGAACAGGAGAGGAGGAGGCCCTGGGATGGGGCAGAATCAGAGAGGTTCAACCCTGCTGGCTTTGGGGAGGGGGAAAGTGGCCAGGAGCCAAAGAATGCAAGGAAAGAAGCCCTGGAGAAGCTAGGCAAGGTCCGGAAAAGGGTTCTCCCCAGAGCCTGCTGAGGGAGCACAGCCTTGCCTTGGCTGCAGCCCAGTGAAACCAGTTGGGTACATCTGCATCCAGAGCTGTAGGGGAATAAAATCTGTATTGTTTTAAGCCAGCAAGTTCGTGGTATTTTGTTATACTGGCAAGCAGGAAACTAAAACAGTATTTTAATGTTATAAAATAATTGTTCTAGAGATCTCCCAAAATATTCTTTAAAAAGAAACAAATCTCGTATTTAAGAAAAATTTTTTAAAAAATAGGCCCTGGCTGGTGTAGCTCAGTGGATTGAGCTCGGGCCTGTGAACCACACAATCGCGGTTCCATTCCCAGTCAGGGCACATGCCTGGGTTGCAGGCCAGTTCCCAGCAGGGGACTCATGAGAGGCAACCATACATTGATATTTCTCTCTCTCTCTCCTTCCCTTCCTCTCTAAAGATAAATAAATAAAATCTTTAAATTTTTTTTTTAAATAATGATTTGACAAAATGTAACAATATAAACATTTCCAAATCTATTTGCTGGAGAAATTTGATAAATGAACTTTAACCTTCTACTATGAGAGTGACGCGTAGATCAATAGAGTTGGCCATATACTATGATAACAAGTTAAGTAGACTAAAATTTGGTGGGCAGAATAGGCTAATAATTTTTCAGTCATTTGAACTGAGAAATTAATAATAAGTATATATTCATGTATTTAGTAGGGAGGATCACTTCCACTGTGAAATTCAGTTTCTTTTTTCTTTTAAGTTTCTTTCTCCTTAGATCTGAGATGGACCACTTTATATTTTTACATAATGAAAGAAATTGTCTGTGAAATCATTAGAACCCTATTTCTGAATTTTCCAGTAATTTCTTCCAGACCCTTATAGATCTATAATTCAGATTATCTAGATTTTTCCCTCAATTTTAAAAATTGTATTTTATTTTTCATGCGATTACAGTTGTCCTCACTTGTTCTCGTTTGCTCACCTCCACGGGTCATGCGTATCTGTTCTTTGGCTAATCCCCTCACCTTCTTTCATCTAGTCCCCGCCTCCCCTCTGACAGCTGTCAGTCTGTTCCATGTAACTGTGCTTCTGTTTCTGTTTTGTTCTTTACTTTATTTTGTTCATTAGATTCCACATATAAGTGAGATCATATGGTATTTGTCTTTCTCTGACTGGCTTATTTCACTTAGCAGAATGCTCTCCAAGTCCATCCACGCTGTCGCAAAAGAAGAGTTCCTTCTTTCTTCTGTGTAGTATCCATTGTGTAAATGTATCACAGTTTTTTTAATCCACTCATCTACTGATGGGCACTTAGGTTGTTTCCAGATATTGGCTATTATAAATAACACTGCTATGAACATAGGGGTGTCTATATTTTTTTTGTATCAGTATTTTGGGATTCTTAGGATATATTCCCAGAAGTGGCATTACTGGGTCAATCCATAATTTTCTCCCTCCTCAGATGACAGTAATGTCAGTGATGTAAGACACGAAGTGCTCTGGGTGTTCAGAGGAATAGAGGTTTTACTGGCTCTGTAGTGTGAGCTCTGGAAGGGATTACAAAGATTCTGTTTTATTGATTGCTCTGTATGATTCTCTGCCTGATACAGAACTCCAGCCTTTGGGGGGGGCACTAAATATTATAGCAGTAGATAGTCAGACACATGTATACATGAACTCTCCATACATCTTATCATTTAAGAATTGGACAGAAAAGTTCACAAAAACATCAGGGTTATTTATACCACCAAAGTTCTAGATTAACAACAAGTTTCTATGTCTCAGGAATATACTAAAAATTATATGTCAAGGTATTTGCTTAGAGAAATCAATTACGATTAATGAAATAGATGAATGCATATATGCATTCTTTTTTTTTTTTTTTGCTTTTTCAATTTTCTGAGGGTTTGACATTTTTCAAAGTAAACTGTGGAGAAAAGTTAAGAGGTAGGGTGTAATGAATTTCTGAAATGCACCTAAACTACAGGTGAAGAAATGTCATGGTTACTTTTCTGGTAATCATGGGAGGCAACCAGATGATAAATGTACTACCAAGGAAACTTACTTTGAAGAGAGGAAGGAGAAATATTCTCTGTGGCTGATGGAATGGGGATTCCAGTGTTTCAATGCAGTACACATTGTGATACATATCAACTCTACACTCATTCAAAATTTTATACGCTGTTGTATTGCTTTTTAAATTCCATGTTAGTCTAATTGAACAAACCTACACTGTGAATGATAAAGACATTGGTCAAAACTCCATGCCAATGGGCATGTGGGATTGAAGCCAATTATTTTAATGGATATCGATAGTTATACAAGATAAATATTTAAATATTAATCTACCTATAGGATAACATGAATTACAACATACAGCAATGAATGATAGAGTCTTTTTTAAAAGATTTTATTTATTCATCTTTTAGAGAGGAAGGGAAGGAGAGAAGGAGAGAAGTATCAATGTATGGTTGCCTCTCGTGAGTCCCCTGCTGGGAACTGGCCTGCAACCCAGGCATGTGCCCTGACTGGGAATCGAACCGCAATTGTGTGGTTCTCAGGCCCGCACTCAATCCACTGAGCTACGCCAGCCAAGGAAATAATAGAGTCTTATAATGCCAAAAAAGGTATGGGAAAGCAATGTGTGTTTGCAGAAATGTGTCATACTTTTGTTCTTCTAGCATATAATCCATTCTGTCGTCTGTAGATAAGCATTCACAGCGGCAAATTTAGCTCAGTTTTCAAGGAAAAATGTCTTTCAAATGTATTAATAGTATGGACTTGCGATAAACATATTTACGGTGCTCTCACAGGTTTCAGGAAGGCTAAGGTTTCTAAATCCTGGGACTATACTGACATCTAGAGGAAATCGTGTTAAGTATCACTTATTTCCAGTGGTTTTCACAATCTGGGGCAGATAGATTTCTCATGGTTGGGCTTATTTATAATGCTTTATTTTTTTCCTTTGTTTATAAGCAAATTTTAAATTTAGTTTCTATAGAAAGTATCTCACAATAGAAGGCGTACATAATATAGAGAATAGAGAAGCGCTAAGAAATTTCGTCCATTAATGAAATAAAAATCATACCAATACTAAACTACATCCTTGTGCTTTAGTAATGCATTGTTGTAGATTCCATAATTGTTTTGTGAGTTTATTCATTTGAATATAATTTTTAAAATTCAAATCAACTTTTTCAAGTATGTATTATGCAGTATCTTTGAAAGAAAAAAGTTGATAATGGCACAAAATTATAGTATTATACATGTATGCCTAACAGATTAGGACTTACTATTCCACGTCTACCCATGCTTTATGAATTTATTTATGTATTTTAAATAAAAATTGGGTCATGAGCTAAGGAAATGCATTTTTTCTTAATTTTGAAAACTAGATATGCATAGTCTGATGGCATCTTAAATATATGTTCTTTAAGAGTTAGAACAGAAACATCACAGTCACTGAACAGGCCCTATAAAACATATTGAGAAGAATTTTAGTCTTTCCATGGTAAAGGGACATAAACATAATGCGAGTATGGGAGAGATCTATTCTGAGATTGCCTCACAAAGCTGTGGAAGCACAAAGGAGGCAGACGGTGAAGGCACAAATGAGGCTTCTGAAAGAAAATGTTGCCAAACCCAGGAGCTCCCATAGCTATTTGCATAAGTGCTAGCAAAGTTCCTCAGCCGATCTGGTCCTGCACCCCAGACGCGAAAAAGCAGATGAGGCAGCAGATGACCATTTACACTGCCAGGGTGTGTGAACCAGCGAACATCGCTCACATTACTCACTAAGTAATGAGGAGGGGCATTAGCTATGTTCCACAATTCAGATGGGCCTGCCAGTTGGCCCCTGGGCTTCATTCTGTGTGATCCATGCACAGCAGAGACACTCAGGAGGCAATGCAAATGCATCAACAGACAGCACAGAGGTCCCAGCAGCAGCAGGCAAGGTACTGCCTATGCAACAGGGCGTGATGACAGATAATTAGCTGTGACATGCCCCTCAGTGGCAGTGGGATGAGAGCGTTCAGTTGGAAACCAGTGTGCAACATAGCTTCATGAGCTACAAGATGTAACTTTGGAGCATAAATTTCTTTTGCCAAACCATTTTTTAAGGGAGGTTGTTAGACAAGAGTTAAGTTTTCATATGATTCTAGGAGTGAAAGTTAAATTTTTAAGCACTTGCCCTAGTCTAGGCATTGTGGGATATACTTGCCGCAAACTGTTATTTTTAATATTCTCAAAGTCCTTATAGTGTAAGAACTGCCTTTATGTGATGGCTAAGAAAATGGAAGTTTAAAGTAGTAATGCAACTTTCTCGACGAAGCATTGCCAATAATAGAAGGGACATGGAGCCAACCTAGGGCTGTTCGATTCCAACTTGGTCCCATAACGCTGCCTATCATAAGCAGATGTTGATTTTTTTTTAAAGAAATTTTGATAGACAGCCCTTCCCCCCATTTTTCCTTCTACTTTTTGGGTTTACTTGGCTTTATTTAATTTGAGCCAAATAAATTTTTCTTGTATTTTTGATATTTTTCTATTATACTATTTTAATTTCTTCTTCAAAGTGTTGAGTTGGTTACTTAAAAAAATTAAAGGACTCTATTGGAACAATTGGAACAATTTAATATGGACTATATATTAGGAAATGATATTGTACCCATGTTAAGTTTCTAGAAGTTGACAATTGCATTGTTATTATGGAAAAGAATGCCCATTTTCCTTAGGAGACACATGGAAATAGGGACTAAGGGTCATAATATCTGCTATTTACTTGCAGTCTTATTAAGAACAAATTTTAATATGTACCTATAGGTATATGGGAAATAAAGTAACAAAGCAAATATGCAAAACATTGACAATTGGTAAACTTAGATGCATTGTATATGGGAGTTCATTATATTCTTGAACTATTCTAGAAATTGGATTATTTTCGAAATTAATTAAATGTGAATTGTTACTTTTTTTTTTAGCATTCTATTGTATTAGGCCAGTTTTTCCTTGAAAGCTTTAGGTGTACAGTTACAAAGTTAACCCTGACTTTCATTACTGGTAGTCTCAGTGGCCAAATGGAGATGATTCCCATAGCTGGCGAGCCTCGTCACCGATGTCAGAAATTATCAGTGTCTCCGGTTCTAGCATAATCATCTATTGTATGTGAAACCATTGCGGTGATGTGCCACTCTTCTTCATTTTGTGGCCCTGAAGGGCCTGACGATAAGTGATCATGATAAGAAGGATAATGTATACAAGAGAGTTGTAGTTAATGAGAAGACATGTTTTTGTTATTTGGTTGGAATTTAAACCATGTGAAGATTACTAATCTTGCAAGCTATTTTTCCACCAAAGTTTAAAAAAACTGAATTTCTTCTGCTTTCAGAGATCACATGAACATTTTTAAACCAGTTGAGTAATAGCAGATGTCTTCACTGTTCATTTGGGGAGGCATTTGATGTTCATAATCAACATTTTGAAATATGTTCAAAGCTGCCATCTTGTGGTAATATTCTATTCAATTTTTAGCAGATATGTTGATAAAAGTCTTGCTAAATATGAAGCCTAGGAGGAAAAAACATTGCAGAAATACATTTTAGGATGCATCAGAAGCCTGTATCTTGAAGCCTACATAAAAAAAAAGAGTGTATTTCCACAAATAATTTACTTAATCAAATTGATTAATACTAGTCTTACTTATTTTGCAAAGTTTCTGTGTAAAAGCCATGACAGATTTTATTCATTGTCCCTTCTTTCCCTCTTTCCAAAATTAAAAGTCTAAAGATTCCTTTTTTGTGGGAGAGAAGATTAAGAAAAAAGGGTAAAAACTCCATGCTTTAGTGGTGGTAGAGAAAAAGTAGAAAGAAACTAAGTCCTCAAAGGCATTATCACACTACCTTACCTACCTACCTTGGACTCTCTCCCTTTCAAACTTCTCTAGTTTGTGAGAAAATAATGTATCTTCAATAGAGTACATTGGTTTTGTCGTTCACTCTCATTTGAAATTCAGCTCTGGGAGGCTGGGAGCACTATGAGACATGTTTATCTGTGTGACAGTGTCTCAGGTTTTCTTAATCTCAGCACTGACATTTTGGGTTGGGTAATTTTTGAAGAGGGGTGGGCTGTTTAGTGCATCATAAGATTTTTAGCAGCAGCCCTGGCCTCTGCCCTCTTAGATGCCTGTAGCAGCCCCACCTTCCGGATTCTCCTGGTGATGAAATGTCTTCCATCTGAGATCCACCACGTTAGATGATGGGGTCCAGTGCTCAGATCTGGTGGTCAACAGATATTGACTATACTGCCAAAATGATTAATTAGTTGGATGTGAGCATTGAGAGAGATGGTAGAGTTCAAAGGTCACTCCCAAGTTTTTCTCTTGAGCTAGTAATTGTATCATTGCACCACTTAAAATATAAAGAAGCATGCCCTGGCTGGTATAGCTCAGTGGATTGAGCACAGGCCTGCGAACCAGAGGATCGAGGTTCAATTCCCAGTCAGGGCACATGCCTGGGTTGCAGGCCAGTTCCCTGCAGGCCAACTCCCAGCAGGGGATGCACAAAAGGCAACTATACATTGATGTTTCTCTCCCTCTCTCCTTCCCCTCTAAAGATAAATAAATAAATAAAATCTTAAAAAAAAGAAAATTGGAAGATTATATTTAAAAAAATATATAAAGAAGCATGTTCCAATATATCAACATTCCCCTTAAACTTTGTCCTTAACATTGAACAAGTACTCCACCTGTGACTCAAACACTACAGATTTTTGTTTCTGTATTAGTGAAACACAATACATTAACATTTACACCATCTTTTTCCCTCTTTATCAATCTCACAGCAGTTTCCCCCATTATCGGTCTCATTGAAATATTGGTTTATATTGAACTTGAAATCCACAGCAATCTCCTGGTTATTTTGTAAAAAAAAACCCACAAAACTGCTAATTCCTGTTTTCCTCTACCCTTTAACTTTGCAGTTGTGATTTTGAAGTGAAAGTTTTTGCAGTTTTCTTTTTAAAGTTCATTTTCTTCATATCAGGCTCTGCTATTAATATATCTTTTTTTTTCAGTTTCACATTAGCTTTCTCTGTCCAAATTGATGTCCCATTGGTTCATTGGTTGATAAAAATTTTGACTAGGAAATGGCAAAGGACAAAATAGACATTACTTGATATTCATGGAGTTAGCTCAGAAAAGAAATATCTCATAACCAAATCTTGGAACAGTTACTCTAATAGCCCAAATCTTTTTTTCCCCTACATTCATTTTAAAAGATTACATGGAACTGCAAATGAACACTATCTTTGAAATTTTCTTCTAGGAATCGAAGACAAAATATAACTTCAGAGGAACACAAAAATAATAGCTTTCCATACTTGCTTGTACAGAAAGGGGCATTCAGGTGTTTTTACTCACTGTGTAGACTATTAAGCTTAGCTCAGTTTGTGCCACTGGCATGCATTGGGTGCTTATGGGACAGGAAGGAAGGGCTTTAGGTGGTGTGGAATGTGCTTTCCAGTGAGCACTTGATAACTTCATTGACTATGTTTTACAAGAAAACTGGAGGACTGAGAACACTGGGAAATATCCAAGATTGCAAGAGAGTTTTATTTGCAATGAATAATTTCACATATTATAGAAAAGGTAATGGTCATGTGATCAAGACAAGTCATAAGAACTTACAGAACTGTAAAATACTGAAAGAAGGCCTTGAATGAAAGAAAAATAAAGAAACACATTTAGGAAGACATTATCAAAACTACATTTATAAGATAATGGGTGTAGCTTTCTCTCATAGTTAGGATTTCGTAGAATTCATGTTTATGTTTTGAGACAGGTCCTCCTTCTCTCTTGAGCTATTAAATATTAACTAGTCTCTTAGCCTTTACTCTTACCATTAATCAACATTATTTACAAATATCACCACCATTCTTTTTATAAAACACACTTTAATTGTGACTCACCATTATGCCCTCTTACCTATAAAATGAATTCTAAATTTTGTAGGGTTGCATATTAGACACTAATTTCATTCCTAATTTGACTTTCTCCAATCCTTCATAAAAACTGTGCTCCAAGCACACTGACCTACTTTATATTTTTTAATATTCTATGCTCTTTCAAATTTCTGTGACTTTGCTGATGTTGTTGGTCCTGCATGGAATATCCTTCCCCAATCTTATGTTTGGTGAATCGAATGGCATTCTTTGAGGCCCAAGTCAAACGTGACATTCTCAATTTTACTACTTCCGACTTTCCCTTTCCCAAATCACCATGACCTTGAACTGCATTTGAAACTTAGTATGTGCTTAATAGATGTTTATGAAATTAGTAATTAGTAATTCACTCCAAAAATTTGAAATGGGGGACTCAGTTTTATAGATTCTTGTATAGAAAAAATCTTATGTTATACAATAATTTATCTGAAAAGCTATGAGTATGTAAGTTAAAATGTACTCAAATACAATAAATTGAGAAATGCTATTTGAAAGTAAAAAATGTTATTGCTATATGCATTCTATTTCATTAACACATTTTGTCTATCTTGTATACATAGCCTTAAGATTGCTTAGTATAGGGAAAACCAGTAACTAATTGGTTATACATAACTTTAATCTTGCTTTTTTTATTGAGTTGGGAATATCAGCCAAGCCATTTTCTATAGCATATGATTACTATTGTTGTTCTTTTTAAAAACTAATTGTAATTAATATATTTGTTCACTGTGACTAGCCAGCCTATAGAGTTATTCATTAGGAGTATGGTTTCATTAGCAGAAGATCAAAAGAGAGAAAACTATTTTATGATAAAATATAGAAAAACAATGACATTCTTGCAGCATTGCATAAAAAAGAGGATGAATGGAATAATATTTTACTATTTTATTTGAAAAGACATTAAGTCTGATAAGTAATGAGAGAAAGCTACTTGAATTGAACACAATGAACTGAACGCTATTTGTAAGGCACTCTGATGCACAATCTGCACCTTTCTGCCTCCTGTAGATCTAAGAGACTAGCTGAGGAACTGGGAGGTGTAATGTATGGGTGGGTAGTTCCTTTGTCAGTGATTGAGAGGAGGGAGAACACAGTGGAAACAGGCAGTATCAATGATCTCTTAAACAGAGTGAGGCTTTTATCTCTCTAAAGTGTGACAAAGGTTATGATGTCGCTGTGGTCTTGAACCTTAGACTATGTAATGTATCCTGATGCCCAAAGGGGAAGACCAGTTTGAAGAAATTAACTAGAATCCAACTTATAATTTCACATCAATTATTTTAAGTAATAAATGTGGCTTCCTTTATTATCTGTTGGCCAATGTCAATGAATGGAAATGTGTTTACATTTTAATATTGTAGAAATGCCTACTCGTGTACTTTAATCAGGGATTTTCTATCAACAATTTTTCTTTACACACAAGCAAGGCAAAAACAGCTTATTTACATTTTTGTATAAGTGGCCATTAAAACATGTGAAATATCTTGACACTTTCTGCCTAAATACCATGGAGTTTGTGCAACCGGCAATTTAAATAGAGCCATAGAGCCTATTGAGAAGGTTGTGACTCTTCCCAGCTCTGGAAAGTAACATCTGGAGCTTTAATTCTGATACGTGCATACATAAAGAAGAAAGTAACAGAATGAGAGAAAATACAGTTAGTAACTCAACCTATTATTTTCAACCAGTGTTTTTTTTTTTTTGTAATACCAATGTATAAGAGATTGAGACCTATAGTCTACCTGTGGTTTACAGTTAGACCATAGACTGATTAGGATTATGGATTTTTTCATATTCTTCAGCATAGTGTCGATACTGGTCAGTGAGGAGAGGTTGATTTGTTTCATCCATGTTGCTCCTGGCACGGATCAGACAGGTAGCGCCCACAAAAATGACGGCAACCAGTAGTAAAGCAGCAATCACTGCTATGGTAATAATCTCAGAAATACTAAAATCCCGACCTATTTGAAAAATAAAATGAGAGCAGGAAGTAAATCTTACAGTAGTTGCCATCAATAAGTGGATATCTTAAATTTAGTCACTTCACAGAAATACTCATAGTTAATTTTTATCGGTCACATTGCCTATCAGAGCCCTTGTTATCCTGAAGGCACTTCCTAATTTCTCATAGCGAGTAGACCCTGTTGGGATAGTTATTATCATTTTCACTAAAATGTGAGAAAATGATGCCTCAGCGTCTAAGTCACTTGGCCAAAGTCATTTGGTTCCCAGCCAGTAGAGTGGGTTTGGAGTCCAGGTCTTTCAGGATCCAAATCCTGTGCTCTTCCACTGTACCCTATTGCCTTTCATGAGAAAGAAGTTAAACATAAATGAGAAAGTTCTGAATTTCAAAACATCACAAAAAGCATCTCAGAGTATCTCATGCCATTTATTTATTTATTTATTTATTTATTTATTTATTTATTTAAATAGAGGCACAGTACAGTATACTGTAGAAAATTTAGGGGCCTAAGCTCCAAACTCATTTTGTGTCACTAAAAATGTGAACTTCAACAGTTACTGCTTTGAAGCCTTGTCTTCCTTATTCATAAATTCCGGATTATAATACTTATCACAGAGGGATATAAGGATTAGATGAGATAGTGTGCTATATAATCAGCTCAATACCAGGCCAGAGTGGGCTCACAACAAATGTTAAATTTACGTTCTTTATCCCCAAATAAAAATCCAAATGAAAGTTTCTAAATGCAAGTGGAAAATGTAAGCTTCAGAAATACTGTGATGATTTTACTTTAAAGGTAACAAATTTGCTTTTGAAAATTTTCACAGTACAAATACATTTTAAGTACTCACGTGGCCACTGAATTTCATAGGTGTATCCCAGGTTGTCAGGAGCAGTGACAAACATTTCTGTGTTGGTAACTGGAGGCCAGAACGGTACCATGTTGTATTGTCTATTATGTCCAATAGGGGCATTTCTCATTGGAAAGGTGGATATATCTAAAATATGCCAAAAACACCTTTTAATATCAATATATCATTATGTTCTGAAATTGTCTTGAAATATTCAAAGATAACATTAAAAACATTTTATATGGTATATTAAAATAGATACATTTGACTGTTTTATGCATAGGCACATTTTCACACATACATGTAAGAGAGTACAAAGTCTTCAGTCATGCAGTCCTGCTTCCCAACCCTGTCTCTGCCCTTTAGTAATCTGTGATACAAGGCAAATTATTTACTCAGTAATCCCGGACCTGTTCTGAGTTAGAGAATACCTAACTCAAAGTGTTTCATGAATTTTAAGGGAGATCACATAGGGGAAGATGCTTAACACAGTACCTCTCCAGACACATCAGCTCAACACCTGCCTGCTCCTTTCACCCCTTCCTCCCACCACTCATGTGTCTTTCCATACTACTTAAACATGTTCTGCATCATGTCATTATGTCTAAATGATGTATCAGTGCTATTCTCTTAAAAGTTATCGGGGGAAAATTAAACATGCTAGCATGAATGGGAAAAATAAGTTTGAACACCTTTGTTCTTTGGGTGAAATAAAAATTTTCTATTTTAAATGTTTCTTTTTTTAAATAATTTTTTAATTCAATTCTTGTTCAAGTACAGCTTTCTGTCTTATATTCCCAACCCTGCCTGCCCCCTGCCCCATGCTCCCCGCCTCCCTCCCATTTCCGCCCCCCACCCTTAGTTATTGTCCATGTGTCCTTACTACTTGTTCATGTGAGTCCATCCCCTTTTCCCCTATTTTACTCTGAATAAAGACATAAGCAAAAACAGATTTCAAATGCTTTGAGTACAGCCCTAACATATCCAATAGAAAAAGAACGTTCAAAAGCAGGAATGTTTTAGTATTTTATTACCTTTGATGATCAGTAATTGTTTTACTGTTAAATGTAGGAACTAATTTGAGTAAAATTCATTGAACTTATTTTTCAGAACTAAAGAAAAGATTGACCTATAGTTTGCTGTAGCATCATCTATAATTTGAATTTGAGAGATAATTTTTAGTGGAGGTTTCTCCTTGACTGAGAATATATGTCTCTACTATTTTTCATTTTTTTCTGTTTACTTTTAAATAAACATTAAGTCATTCCTCACATTTTACTCTGTTAGCAAAAAACCCCACAAACTTTTCAGTCAAGGTCCTGGAATCCTCCTGTGTGCTCCCCTGCTACCTCTCTTGATTCTACAGTCGTTTATCTCCTGTCCATGGTTTTGCTATCCACAGTTTCAGTTACCGGCCGTCAACTGTGGTCTGAAAATATTAAATAAAATATTCCAGAAATAAAAAATTGATAAGCTTTAAATTTTGCTCAGTTCTGAGTAGCGTGATGAGATCTTTTATCCTCCGGCTCTGTCCTACCCAGAAGTGGCTCATCCACTTTGCATAGGCTCCCTGCTCGTTCGTCTCCGGAAGACCTCTCAGGTAGCAGACGGCCATGATGAAAATGCACTGCCAGGGTTCACAGAGCACTTATGTTCTTAGTCATTGCCCCAAAGCCACTCACGTAACTTTTATTAAAGTATATTGTTATAATTGTTCTTTGTTATTACCAGTGATTATTGTGACTCTATCACTGGGTGTAATGAATAAATTAAATTTTACCTTAGGTAAGTACCTATAGGGAAAAACATAGCAGTCAGTTATGGGGTTCAGTACTATCCCCAGTTTCAGGCATCCACTGGGGGGTCTTGGAGCATGTCCCCATGAATAAGGGGGGATGATTCCATTTAAATACAAGTCGCAGGTATTTATATCATTAGTGAGTTTTTGTCATCAGGTATGAAAGTACTGACATGTCCTTTGTGCCAAAACATGTTCTTTTTTGTTGTTGTTCTATATGTTGATGCAATTAAATAAAAAACACATTGTTAAAAACTAGGTTTGGAAATGGGCTTGGGCACTGCATTTAGTGGACATATACTTAGAATGGTTGGAATGTGTGAGAAAGCTCAGGAAGTATCAGATTTCGTTTGTAAGAAGTATGCTATCTGGATAGTCAGTGTGCTCCTGTGAAGCACAGAAGAGTATTTCAGAATCTAGTTTGAAGAACAATTGATAATAGGAATGGCAGGTATTGTTCATGTATTTGTCACTTCAAACTTACTATGTATTAATGCTAATTAAGTATTTATTTAGTAACACCTGTTGAGCTCCTGGTCTAGGCATGGGGCTGTAGCATTGAAGAGAACAAAGTCCCTGTCCTCAAGGAACTCACAATTTGCTGTATTACTGTTAATTATTTATTAAAAGTAGATACTAAAGTTAATACCTTAGCTTTTCAAACTTTCTATTTCATCTTTACTGAATCCCGCATGGATCAGCCTCAACCCTGTTCAGCTTCAAATGTGTGATAAAGTTATATCCATTAAAACGAATGGAGAAATACTAGTAAAAATAACAAACAATATCCATTGAATTATAACGTAGTTTCTCTATGCAAGACCCTTCAGTGGCTTCCCACTCTCTTAGTGTTAAATGCATGTTACCCCTCTTACCTTACTATCTCCCTCCGTTCTCTCCCCATTCTTCACTCTGCTTCAGCCTCTGCGGGCTCCTTTGTTCCTCTGTCTCAAGACAGTTTGCCATGCATTTATACAATACATCCTATGCTCTTTTCTTATTTTATTTACCACCTCATATACTGTTTATTTATTTACATATGTTTATTGTCATTTTGTACCAACAGAAAAGAAAGTTCCAGGACAAAGATTTGTGTGTGTGTGTGTTTTATGTTATTGTATTTCCAACACCTAGAATACCTAGGAAAGAGTAGGTATGTATGTCTGTGGTGTACACATGCTCAGAGGAAAATAAGAGACTGGCTGAGTTGGATAAAAAAATGAATAGATAGTTAATCTCAAATATTGTGTTTAGATGCATGATGAAGTAAAGGCACAGAAGCCAAAATTAAGAACACTTTTAAGATATTAAAATGCATGGCATTTTAATCAGAGAAGTGACATTCTTTGTTTGAAAAGTAATGCTGATGCACACGCACACACAGTGCAGCGTGAGTGTCTCGGCTGAGAAGTAAAGAGAAAGTAGCCTTGTGAATAGTGTTTTAAAGAATACATTAAAATGAACTTAACAGATTTTCTGTGGTGGGATATGAAGACCAATATTAACTTTTCAAGTTGAGCAGAATTTTCATTTGTGAGAGTTCGTAAAGTAACAAAGTCAAAACTGTGGTTTGTGGTTATAATATACATTTTTGTCTTTTGGGGTATCAAGGAAGAGCTATGTAAGGTTTCCCCTTCATATTAAAAATCAATAATGAAAAAAAGGCAACAAGAATGTTCATTGGAAGATAGGAGGAAGACAAATTTGGGAAACAGTGAAAATGAGGAGGGATCACCTGCTTAGTTCTATCGAATGCTAATAAATATCATCTTCAATAACAATTCTGAGAGATTTCTCATCTGCATTTCAAAGTGGCTCCGAATATTTGGAAATGGCTAGACATTACTGCTATTTTATCCTTAGTGTGAAGTGTAGCCTAAGTGTGTCGAGTGCTTAGCCTGAAGTGATGACTCTGCCGTCTGAACAACCTCTCTTCTGCCGAGTCTGCAAAAAGCACATGAAAGTGTCTCACTCACCGGCATTGTACCTCCTCAGCCATTCGTCAAAGACTGCATCGGTGAAAGTATGCAGGAGGACAAAAATAGGGTCATTCGGAGACAAATGGGTTTGTCCCCCTGTGCCATTCAGGAATAGATGAGCCAAATTGTGAAGGCTTCGAACAGCAGGGTCATACCTCCCTGTGGGGTCACTGTAACCTAGATGTACAAATAAATGAAAATAGCAAAAATCATTACAACTATATTTTGCAAGTGAATGGCAGTGACTATACTGAGGAAAAATTTTCCCTACGCTTGTCAGGACCGTTGTTACCTTAGTAGTATCATAGCACTGTTTCTCTATACCTGTGGTGGGAGACATTTGTTTGCTGTACCCAGAGCTGGGTTAGTTTTAAGCCAGTGGTATGACATTCTACGTAGAGCTTCCAGGTTAAAAATAATGACCTGCAAAGGATATCAGTCAAACTATATAGAATACTCTATTTCAACAAGGCAATCATTAGTCACCTGAGAGTAGAAATCTCCAGCTTCTACTAAAAATGGCTGACATGATGGGAGACCACCCTGATTGTCCTGGAACTCACATTGCCAGATGTTACTTCAGTTTCCTATATTCTTCCCTTTGAAAGGCTGACAGCACGCTTATTTCTGGAAAGTTATTTTTTATGGAGAAGTTTTAATTTCTCAGAGCTTTCTTAATACTTCTGTACTGCTTTTAAACATCTGGAAAGCCTGCTGTCAAAACATTTATAGAACTTTTGATAAACATATTTCCATATCATACATACTATATATATATGTATTTTACATGTATCATATATCCCCATATTATATACAGGGTTCAGCAGAAGTAATACCTGCTTGAGTGTGGTTGGTAGGGTAATAGTATGGATGCAATAACATAGTTTTAATTTGAACATTTCACCTAAAACATCATATGGTCTGCCCAAGTGTGATATTGTTACACTGCAGAGTTACACACTCATGATTTTGTAGTAAAAGATTTTCTAATAAAAAAGAGGCATCATTTGTGCTGACCCCTGTATAACATGCATATATTATATGGCTGACAATCCCAGCTGTATCCCATATTGTATGTATCGTGAGTTACGTTAGAGAGAAGACGAGAGCAGACCAAAAACAAAAATAAGGGTCTGCGATGTGGGATGGAGGTGCGTGTGTGTCTGTTCAGCTTGAAGGGCCAGAGCGGGGAGATCAGGGAAAGGTTATTAAAATTGGAATTCAAACTACATTGTCTTGTGTAATTATACTCATTTATTCATTTTCATACATGTGTTCCATTATTATTAAAAAAGTTTAAAGATTGCCTGTAATGTTCATGGCCTGTGGGTAGGCACTGGTCTTTTTATACATTTGTTGAGAAATCAGTATATTTTGTCTCTTAATTAGGCATCAATAAAACAAAATCTGCAAATTCTAATAGAAATCAGCACTTATAACCTCAGTTTATATATACAAATTTAGTCAAAATATAGTGAATATTGAATTTATATCCAAATAAGTGGTTTGTATATAGTTATTAAAATTAACATAAAGATAAAACAATAGCATATAATTTTGAGAATAAAAGGGAAGAGAATTGAAAATAATTATCAGATTTATACATCAAATATCTCAGATTGTGGGGACAGAGAGATCAATTCTCATTTTTTTTGCATGAGTGTAGGGAAGGTCTAACATATGCAATGCTATATTTAAGGTAAATTTTGACAATAAGTTATAACAAAATCAAAAGCTTTTCTGTTCCTTTAAAACTTTAAGTATATATCAAGCATGATTTAGAGGTTTCAGTATCTAATGTATGAAGACACTAAACTTAGAAACTTTGGCTTTGAATCTGTGCTCCGTTCCTAACTAGCTGAATATCTTGGGTAATTAATTGCACTTATTTGGACCTCAGTTTCCTCAGCTTTAAGAACTTTGAATTAAATAAAGAAAACCAAAGTAAATATCACTAGATGCGGCACTGAATTTTTATGGATCTTAAAAAAAGTTACAGGATGATACAGTCCTAAATAAACATATGCCCAAACCAGGCTTTATTGCATATCAATGAATTATTTAGATTTTTTATTGATTTTTAAAAACCTAATAAGCTCTTAAAGTGTTAAATATTATTTGCTTATATTAAAATTTGGTTGTTACACGAATAGCAGCCACCTATCTACTGGAAATTTGAGCTTAAATACTTTTTAATTATTTAAGAGGTTGAAGAATATCATATTTTGCCATTTATAATGTGCTCCTATGTATAATGTCGACCACATTTCTGGGCCCAAACTTTTAGGAAAAAAATCTTTTACTGTAATTTTTAAATTCAATTATTTATTTATTTATTTATATTCAGAAACAAACCTGATTATCATATTTCAGCCTATTATTTTGCATACAAGTATTTTTATTGCTTTCTAGGATTATACGTTTAACACATAAGCACAAATAAAAGTATTTAAAAAGTTTATATAGATATGGAATTAGTACTACCCACATATAATGCACATCCTTATTTGTCCTTCAAAAGTTTGGGAGGAAAAGTGCACATTATACATGGCAAAATATAGTCATTTCCAAGAGCTTCTGTTATGATTGAGAGGGTTTTGTGGTCTGGCACTTTTCTTTGAGGAAATTCTTGTCTGAGTGAACAGCTGTTGTCTCCACCATAATTAGGCAGCGCCATACAGATACACTCATTGGATCAATATGGCATTTAATGATTTTTCAAAGAGATCTGAGTGTGAGTACTCCAATTTTCTGTGATAACTGCATCAGTTCAAACCACCGATTATATTTACTTGCCTTCCACAGTGTTTCGAAAACTGTTTGTAGAATTGGAATAAAAAGGAGGTGTGTCAAATACAGTGACTTCCAAGCACTGAAGGACATCCTGTGGTTTGGGAAGACGCTGCACCATTGGTCTGGCCACATTTCCAGCTGGATTTCTCCTGACTGGACTGCCTTCAGTGCCTGGGAAAATGATGGGGTATGCAAACAGTTACAGAGTGTTTAGAGATCGTATCATCGCTCTTGACAATGTTATATATTGCATAGACACTGAATGACAGGAGGTTCTTGGTGGAAGAGAACGCTTTTTTAAAATGCTTTTCAGTGGTAGTAAAGTGAGAAAATCAAAGTTATCATGTCAGCTTCCCTGATAAGAATAGATATGTGACACATAAAATCATCTGAAGGAAGCAGTGATCACAGTAAGAGATAGAGGCCCAGGTCTTTGTTAAATTAATATAGACTTTTTCTTTTTTCACAAGAATGTATTAAAATGAGCATTCCACAGAAAATTGAATTTTGCCAAAATAATCTCATAAACCTAAATTGCACCCTAAAATCTATATCTCACACATATATGGAGTTTTGTACTTGAATGCTGTCTGTTTCAGGCCTTCAGAAAAATAAAGAAAAACAATCTTCAATTTCAATGGATACATTTTCCCCAGGTATGGGGAAATAATTAAGTTTTTGCAGGGCAGTAAGACTAAGAGGTACACTGTGTTGCTAGTGATAACATGACAGATAATATGAGAGAGGGAGGGAGGTTCCTTTCCGGTTGGGCAGATCCAGAGAGTGCCTGGAAGGATGGAGGAGAATTTCCATAGGTGAAAAGGTAATATTTTAGGCAGAGGTAGGAACAAGAAGTGATAAGCTGTCTTCTATGTATCATATAAACTCCATCAGAGCAAGAACTCGATCTGTTCTCCCTACCACCCTATCAGACAGTCACAACGTGTTCACTAAAATGTTAGTTTCCTTGTTCCTTTCACTGGCCTAATAAATATTAAGTTTGGTATTTATATCTGGAACTAAGGCAAGGGGTAATCATACATTTTGGTGCAGTGCCTGGCATATAATCATTGCTAAGTAGTTGTTTGGTGCATGTTACACGGGGTAGGTCATGTTGGCTGTGGGCCTGTTTGGGGGCTAGTTTGTCTGGGCTGTGTGGCATTGTAAGAGAGTATTGCACAGTGGAAAGATGGGAAGCTAGACAAACCATAATGTGAAGAAACCAAAAGGCAAGATGCGAAAGTTATATTTAGTTCAGAACTGGGAAGAAGCTTTAGGTGGGTGGGAGGAGAGGAGTTTGGTTAGGAGCATTTTGCATTAGTCTGTCCCACTGGTCTCCGGATAGGAGTGTTCATGCCTTAGAGGGGAGAAAACATTTCCACATCTCATTTTCATTTTGCCTCATTCATAAATGTCCTAATTGTATGCTTTGTAACTAACATAATGATTAGTATCTGAAGACTCAGCATAACTAACTTTATATAATATAATAATAAAACTTTTGCCTATGTTGAGACTGGAAAGTACATGTGCATTTTTTAGGTACACATTATCATGAACACTTTCAGATTGTGCTAGCTAAACTATCATTTCAAGCTGATATTTTGGAGATTACTTGTCAGGGAGCTGTCAAGGCATCCCAACAAAATAGTATTGACTACATAGGCTTCAAAAACACTATGTCCTAATTTTCCCTCATGGAGTTTCATAGTGCAGAATTTTGATAGAGACGAAACTAGTTAAACCAATTTAATTTGAACCTAGTGATTTTAAAATTTGCATATGAACAACTTCTGCCATTGTACCTATTTTTTATTTTTAAATGTAAAACAATTTTTAATTACAGTTGACAATCGGCATTATACTAGTTTCAGGTGCACAGTATAGAGGTTAGATTTGTATATGACTCACACTGCGGGCCTGTCCCACCTGGGGCCTGTGGGCCGCACGCTGCCCAGGATGGCTATGAATATGGCCCACCACAAAATCGTGAATTTACTTAAAACATTATGAGATATTTTTGTGATTACATGGCACGACATATTTAATGTGTGGCCCAAGACGACTCTTATTCTTCCAGTGTGGCCCAGAGACACCAAAAGTTTGGACACCCCTGATTTACAGGGTGATCTGCCTGTTAAGTCTTGCACCCATCTGACACCATACATAGTTACTACAATATTATTGGCTGTATTTCTTGTGCTGTACTTTATATCCCCTTTCCATTACAATTACTAACATCCTATGGATTAGAGTCCTGTAGGCTTTCTATGCAGGAATGAGTGAAAAGTTCTGAGTTCTGAAGGAAAAAGTAGATTTGAGAAGTACTGTGAAGAAAGAACAATGTTTTTCATCTGATGAATCAAAGAATGTATTTTAGTGGCTGAAAGAATGTTAGGGATCAGTAATTCACTCCTTTAATTTACATATCAGGTTTGGCATATTAATGGAATATTGGAGGGATACTGTGCAACAAGATTATGAAAACACAGGCATGGACAATCTCAGGACAGTTTGACTTGAAAATGTACATGCACGGGTGTCCTGTAAAAGATGATTAGTGAAACTATAGGCCTGAAAATTTCACTGAGGAAAAAAGGTAGAAGGAGGTAAGAATTGCTATGAGAGTTAAATAAGATGTATACAAGCATTTCACACCATATCAGACACACTGTGTTCACTAAAATGTTAGTTTCCTTTTTTTCTTTCACTGGCCTAATAAAGTTTAGTATTTATATCTTGAACTAAAGCAGGGGGTAATCATAAATTTTGTTTTATCTAAAATACATTCAAATTTTCAGGAAACTGTGTGTCAGAGTTATGTGTTATAGTAAGTGACAAGAAAAATTGTGATAAAAATATCCTCCTATACTGTAATTTCATTTACTCATTTAGATTGTGCTGTACGTTGCTATTCAGGCACCAGGGTGACTGGAGAACATCCAGAAAACTTCCAGGGCAAAATGTGATAGCTGGGTCAGAGCGAGATGAATATGTTGACATCTACAGAGATCTTGACCCTCGGTTTCATTTCCCTACCACAAGGCAGAACCACTTATTAGTTATGCCAAAAATACACACATTTATTCTAGTTGTTAAGCTTCTGTGGAAGAAAATTTCATAAGTGGGCCATTTCTCTTATTCCTAAACACAGCTAAATACTCTTCTAATGGGAAGAATCACCTAATTTCTTTGTTCCATCTAAAATGTTTTTAGGTTTAGAAAATAATTTAATAATTGATGCTTTAAAGAATACATGCAGAATAAATCTATGAATATATAATAGAATAAATTCCCATAATTCTAGTTTTTATGTGGAAGAACAAAAGTTAAAAGTAGCCAGACAGGCCTGCAGAGGAACAAGGAGACGGGACACGGAGGCCGTAACCGTTAAGCTCGGGGAAAGGTAATCACGTGGGTGGAGGAGGCCGCGGAAGCTCAGGGCCAGACCCACACAGGCCAGAAGCAGCCTCTGGCGGATGTGGTGCGCAGAGCCCTGGAAAAAGGCCTGCTGGTGCTAGGACAACTGTTAAATATTCCCTTTTTCACCTTTTGATTTTTAACCCTATGGAGGATTAACATCATAATAACATACTTACTATAAGTATGTTATTATAAATGTTTTTTTACACACGGGTCACTTCCAAGTCTTTATGCATGTTTCATATCTCATAGGGAAACATTTTTTTGTGTGAAATGCCAGCGCAAGACACATGATCACTAAGCAGTGCTGAGTGTACTAAGGTAATTAATTTATACGAGACTTTTCCAAAGTAAGGAAGTGAGCAATTCGCTTACCAAATTGCTCAAGAAGCGCAATGTAAAAATGTACAGACACCTGTCCTCCCCCACTGGTGCACCTCATAGATTGCCTTGAATATCTTAGTTGTTCCATAAATATCTGTACATTGATTCTCTGTAATAAAAGTAGATTTTAGTCTGAAGTCCTTAGTAGAATGAAGAGCCTTCAGACAGCACATTTACCTCTCTATCTAATAGGGAATTACGAATCCTAGACGTCATTTGGAACTTACTGTTGCAAAGGGTTCCTAGGGTATCATAGTCTTCCAAGGATTCACAGACGATTCGCCATTGAGAAAAGACCGAGTTCGGGCTTATCAGAGTGGAATCAAAGTTGCTTCTCGATCCCATCAAGTCATCAGTGCAGATGTCACAGACGTTTTTTCCAGTTGCAAAATTCCAGTAAGGAAGGGCGAAGGAAGGATTCTGCAGCATTTCCTAGAGCACAGAAACTCTGTTACCATTCTCTGCTTTAGTTTAAAACCCTCCCTCTTTGCTTGGCTTACTTACTCCCTGGCACTCTATTTCTGTTCGTTCAGAACCAGTCCATGTGTTGGTGGATTCTGAGGCGCTGGAGGGCTTGCCTCCCTGACTAACAAAGCTCCTAATCTATCGTACTAGGAGGAGTGATTTCAGGCACTAGAGGGATTTAACTCAACTCATTATACAGATGTGTATGATGTCTGCAAATGCCTCTTTTTAGGGAGCAGGGGAATGCCTGCCTTTTCTGTTTTAGACAGGTAATTACATTTCTAATGATTATATACCAGAACTTATCAATAACAGCCTCTATTCCCTGACATTCCCTCCTCCTTCCACTTCCCTGTCTCTGATTCAGTCACTGCTGACTCGGTTTGGAGCCAGGTCCAGCCTTGAAATATGTTATGTGGAGCAGTACTTTTGGTCTTGTTTGTTAGTTTAACTGGAACGTGTGTAGGCATTTAGATTCTGGTTAGGCCACAGGCTCTTTCAAACTTACCTTACCTGCCTGGGCGCTAAAGATGTTTTACTTAGGGCCCCCTGCTTCAGAACTAACCTAGGATGACTCAGGCTTCTGCCTGAAACTCAGACCTACAGGAAATTCGAGAGAGAAGCAGGGTATCCCCCTGGGCACACTGCTCTTTAGAACAAAAACCTGTTCTCTATCTAGAGCTGATCTCAATAATTCTTAAAATGCTGGGCTCAAGATCACATGGGGATCTTTCCCTGGATTCCTTAAAAACACACACTTATTGTACTTGTTGTTTCTCATCCCCCTTGGTCTTGGGGAGCTGTATTTGAAGTGCTGGATTTAAATGCAGGCATTGCCATCGTTTTCCCTGCACCTCTCCTGCATTTGGTGCGTCACTCCTTCCCCCCTGTGAACCCCGTCTAGGAAGCACTTCCTTGTCTCTGGTGTTTTAGAGGGCCAGAAGTTCCCCCAAGGCATCTCCAGTTATCCATCTCCAGGGATTTAGAGTCCTCATTTAGAAGCTATTGTTCTGGTTCACAAATATTAGTGACAGCTTCCAAGGGATTATTAAGAGTCAGTTTGTGCTTCAGCAACTGACATTTGGGAGCTGGAGCATATTCATGTGGCATTTCAACAGTGCATTACATACAGATTGTAATTTGCTGGATCCCCTGTGCTGCTGGGTTTGAAAAATGCAAGTAGTGAGAGGCTGAAGTTTACACAGGCAAAACCGAAACTTCTAGACACTTTCCATCTGCCCTATCGCTTTGGTGTGCTCATGGGAAAATGACTGGAAGGTATGAAGATCTGAAGTTGATTACAAATGACAGATTTATCTACTAAATAATCTAAATAATCTACTAAATGTCTCCCTTCTAATCAGAGCTATAAAATAAGAAGTGCAGAGAATCAGATGAATTCATTTAATCACTGTCAAACTGCGTACGGATAGACTACTTTCATACAAATATTTTATTCTGTACTTTAGTGCATTCTCTCTCTTCCAACCATTTATTATCTTTGAATCATGGTGAGCACAAGCATACTACAAATTGATAAATGAATACCTTTTTGCCTTCAGATTATTTTTAGGTTCAGTTTTAGATTTTAACTTGCGGGGAGGGATTTATTGCTACTATTTTACATAGAAAACTTCTTTAATTTGTGGGTTTCCTAGATCTAATAGTTTAATGAGATCTCATCATTTAAAATTTCATTTTAAAATTATAATATTTTCTTAAGAATCAGCTATTAGTAAAAGAAACAATAATGAAATATCTTTGTTAACAGATAATTTAATGTGTTTAGAGCTTTCTGCTTAAAAATAAGCAGGAAATAATTGTGTTTGAGTTAAAGTTTACTTTATATCAATGCTTCTTAGTAAAAATGATATGCAATTGATGGGCTGTTTTGAAAATACTCCTTCTGTAAGCCTCAAAGTGGTTAAGGGGCATGAAAAAAAATGGTGTTCAATGAAAATATTACAATGTAAATGGAAAGGAACATTTAATATCACTAAAACCCTGTACCACACTAGGATTGTCCCCTGGTATAGTGAGTTATATATCTGGGACTTGGAAGACTGAAAAGTTCATATACACTTGTTTCACCCAAACCAGTAAGGGGCATTGATTTACATTTTAGAAAAAAGCCATATCAAATGATATTCTTTTGCTGCAAATTCTGTGACTTATTGTTGCAACTGCAGAGCAGTAGAACGTATCCAGTGCTTTCATTTACACTACAAATGTCTCATTTGGTTTCCTCGTTATTGAGACGACTTCCTTTTCAGAAAGATCAACATTCATTTAGAAATATACAATTAGTACAGGGAGAAACTTAGAACATCTAAGGCAGATTAACACCCTGAAATTGCTTTGTCATCGTGTGCTTTGTTCATTTGATACATCATGGATCGAATGACTCACGGACAAGGCACCGTGTGTGTCCAGGACCGAGGACTGCATGGCTCCGTACATACCTGCATGTCTCTCTCCAGCTGCAGTAGGTGGTACCTGTGCCACGTGAGGAAAGCCGGTCCTTCATGGGAGAAATCCACTCCAGCAAAGCTTTCCTGTCCCACCCCAAGGAAAGTCTTTTTGACTGAATAGTAGTGTGTCCAAACAAAGTAGTTAAAAATGGAAGTGTTCTCGAATTGTGGTGTGTTGCCATCTGGCCCGAATATTTCTTCTGATCGCCTGGTGGCAATGACAAACCGAGGGTGAATTGTACGCTTTGCCATATCCAGGGCCTGGACAAAGTATTTCTTTTCTTCTGTACTTAACTCCAGAATGTTTCTCCTGACTTTAGGGATACAAAATTCAAACATGAAAACCTCTTTTTTTGTGGGGATGAGTAGATAATGAGCATAATAATCTTGTAACATACCATGTTTTATTTACCTATGATGACAATTTGCATATAGGCTTAAATAATTTTATACTTTTAAAAGTACCTCTTACTACCCCTAGCTCCCTACCTCCTTTGCTCCCTGGCTCCCTCTGTCCCTCTTTCCTTCCCTCTCCAACTTAATCCATGAATCTGGTAGTTTTCTGTAATTTTATTTGTGGACTTTATGATTGTGTTCTATTTATTTCTGCTCACTATTGGCATTTTTCTTTACATTTTCTACCTTTTAAATATAGTAAATCTTACAAAAACAAGGTATGTGGTATAGCAGAGTGGTGAAGACCAGAGGCTCATTCCGTGACTGCATTCATTTCACTAAGCCTCAGGTTTTCATTTGTAAAATGTGTGTGAAAATATAATCTTTTTGCACAGTTGTAAAGATTAAAGGGTATACACAGTAAAGACAAAGTAAACATTCTATTAAACCTTAGTCTGGCACATAGGAAACAGGCAAGTTTTACTGGCTGTTACAATTTAATGTTTTGCTATTTGTTGCTATTTAGGCTGCAGGCTGGACTCATGCTCTAAAATGGCTGAACTTGATCACTACAGTGGAGAAGTCTCTGGTGGGTTGGCAAGAGCATTACAGTTAGACAAATCTCAGCGTGAATGCCGGGTGTTCCAAGTAGCAGCTCTGTGGAGTTGTCCTTTCTGAACCACACCTATGACAAGAGAACCTCCCTGAGGAATTACAGAAAGTATTGTTGTAAACATCTAGGACAGTTCCGGGCATACAGTGGTTGTTCAACAAATGTTTTGGAAGGCAGTAGTAGTCAATGATCTGAGCTTCAAGCTCATTCCTTTAAATGAAGTAGATTTCTTAATCTCACCCAGGAAGCCTGTCTCCTCAACTGTG
The DNA here is from genome assembly GCF_014824575.4 of Sturnira hondurensis. Taxonomy (NCBI): domain Eukaryota; kingdom Metazoa; phylum Chordata; class Mammalia; order Chiroptera; family Phyllostomidae; genus Sturnira; species Sturnira hondurensis. The sequence continues at coordinate 812,571 of NW_028074443.1, read as the reverse complement.
AAGAGAGGATTGAGCTATGTGATTTCCAGGTGTTCCTCCAGCTCAAAGGATGTGGGTCTCATGCAGGACTGTCTATCCATTCACATCCCCACTTACCTGTGAGCACCCTCTGGTCACAGGCAGTTCCTCTCCATCCAGGACGGCAGGTCCCACAGTTGTGTCCCGAGAAGTTGCCGTTACAGTGACACGTCCAATTGAAGAACCGTGTGGGCCAGCTCTCCCGATCGTCTCGGCCATCGTGCTGGTACTGGGGGCTGTGGGGCTGGGAGTCTGCGGTCACCGCCTCACACCTGCCCCTTCCTGATGAGGAGCCACAGCGGTCGGTCCCAGGCCCAGACTCGGGGGACAGGTCTGGGCAACATACACCATTTCTCAAAGCCTCAGTGGTGGCACACTCTCTTGGAAACTGGGCCCAAGCCTGGTGAATAAAAAGCAGGGGCAGGAAGACGCATAGTAGAGAGAGGAGTTTCTGGACTTCCATTCTGCTTGAAGCAAGGCTCTGGTTCTGCAGCCCTTGGTGCAGAGGCGGAAGGACATAGAAATCAAGCTGAAAAGGAGAAAGCAAAACGGGATTATGCAAATTGTGTGTGTGCGTGCTGTTATAAATGCATGAGCCCTCTCCAACCCACCTTCAAAATACTTCTCAAGTTTGTAAGATGACAATTCAAATAATAAAAATAGAAACTTACCCTTAAATATTCGACATTTATAATACCTATGTAATTAACCCCCCTGTCCTAGCCATTTAGTTTTACTCCCTTTTAATTTCTATTTATAAAAATACTTATTCTGGCTATCATTTATCAGAAGCATTCATTAGCAGGTCACCACCATTAATTACCTTTAACCATGGAGCTGAAAGAATTGGGAGCAGATTTCCAGCAAGTTAATTTTCATTATTTGAAATCCCCATCCTAATAGAGTTTTGGCTGGAGTCCACCTACTTCCCGCAGAGCTTCCCTCCAGTACCTTAAACTCCGGAGGGGATTCTCTGCTGAACCTCTCCTAGAGCTGAGAGTTTTATATTTGCTAGTCCCCTGAGAACAGAGCTGTTAATTGCATGTTGGTTTCTGCCTGATAACTAATCACAAATCTGCTCACCCAAACTAGGAGGGGCTGGAGCTCTTCGCCACCCTTTGCTAATTCTCTTTCACTTCAGTGAGTTTTTCTGCTCTTTAAGTACTTGGTTAGCACATGATTTCTTTCCTACTGATTTCCTTGTGATGCTTAAAGTTTTAGGAAAATGCCAGAGGCACTAATTTGGAATACAACAAATCAGATAATCTAGAGAGCTTTTGTTTCCATTGTAGAGATTTTATTTTATTTTTGAAACACACACACATACTCATATAAATAGAAATGTGTGTATATATACATATTATTTGTAGGGATACACACACATATGTGTGTGTGTGTGTGTGTGTGTGTATCTTTAGAGGATGAAATGAGAATCCTTACTCTTTCTTAGTGATACATGGGCTAGGCCAGTGCTTGTACCTCCTGGTAGCTTTTGACTGTGTTTGGTTCTGAAAACAGACACTGCCATTCTTACGGTATCTAGAGAATAATTGCTATAGGAAAGACATCACATGATCTCACTTTTAACAGGAACCTAAACAGCAAAACAAACAAGCAAAATATAACCAAAGACACTGAAATAGAGAACAGGCTGACAGTGACCAGAGGGGAGAGGGGAGGGAATTTCAGAAGAAAAGGGGAAGGGTTTATAGGAACAAGTATAAAGGACACATGGACAAAAACTAGGGGGGTGGTGAAAATGGGAGGGGGAGGGCTGGGGGGCTGGGCTGGGATGGGAGTAAAAGACAGAAAACTGTACTTGAACAACACTTAAAAAAATAAATCAAACGTTCTGAAATATAAAAAAAAAAGAAGAGAAAAGGCATCAGATATGATTATACCAGNGGAAGGGTTTATAGGAACAAGTATAAAGGACACATGGACAAAAACTAGGGGGGTGGTGAAAATGGGAGGGGGAGGGCTGGGGGGCTGGGCTGGGATGGGAGTAAAAGACAGAAAACTGTACTTGAACAACACTTAAAAAAATAAATCAAACGTTCTGAAATATTAAAAAAAAGAAGAGAAAAGGCATCAGATATGATTATACCAGGTCACGTGACATTGGGTCTCCAGTGCCTGCTGGTATTGACAGTTGGGCACCCCAACTCCTCTACCCCCATCGTGGTGGTGCCCAGCTCTGCTGCAGACTGTCAGGGCTCGCCACTGCTGCTGAGCTGCAGAAGATGACCTCTGAGCAGCTCCTTCCCTACCTTCTCTTCAAGCAGCCATAAGCCAATGGCACTAACTGTAACTTATTTAAATGCCTTGCTAATTTTAATGACTTTATATAATCATTATACAACCAATATATCAAAGATTTTCATCCACTCATGGCAAAGTTAATTGTGAAAAATGACATATAAGATGATATTAACATAGTTTTTTGGTTGTTTTGATTTTTTCAATCCAACTTCTTGCTGGATGGAAGTAGATGATCATTTTCCTCTCTCAAATAAAGTTAGTATCAATGTTCCAAGCTTGGCTTCTTTGCTTTGACATTCGTTCTAAAATCATGTCTGTTAACATGAGGGGAACTGGATGAAGAGTATATGGAAGCTGTATTATCTGCATAATTTTTCTGTATATCTAAAATTATCCCCAAATAAAATGTTTATAGTAAAAATCTATTTTAAAATTAGAAAATCTATTCATATATATTTATGTGTGCAGGTATCATATGACTACAGGGTGTCATATCATGTCAAAACAAAACAAACAAAAGCAAAAATGAGGCTTTGCTCATCACACCTCTGGTTGTATAATTCCCACAGTCACCTCAGGACACCCTGTGTACAGTGTGATTGTAAATGACAGACAAGGAGCATGCCAGGGCTTCAGCATCCAATCACACACTATTAATGAAGTGTAACAATAAATACACAGTTTTGTTCTGATCTTTTCTTTCTGGGCCCTAATGGATTTGTGTGTCCTCTAGGAGACTGTGGGAATACCATCTTGGATGTCACTGCGAAAAGTGACCTTATTCATTCACATGGAATTTGTCTATGAGTTGGTGAATCCCGTTAATAATTCTATTAACAATCTTTCCCCAGAACATCTGATTTAAATTTCTAACTTCATATTTACTAAGTACACCTAAATGTCTAATAGGCCAGACATTTCTAATGCCTTTGTCAGTCTTTCTCATCTCAGTAAATTTAATTACCATTTGTCCCATTATTTAGGGGGGGGAACACCTGTAAAAACCACTGTTTCTTCCTCTTTGTTTCACCCAAATTGCATTAATCAGTTGATCAACCACCGGTCTTTGAGCCATTGTTGCCTCTCACCTGCCTATGACATAACCTAGTGCACCCCCTTGCTTCCCATGCCCAACCACATAGGAGTTTATTCTCCACACAAGATGTTATTCTCCATTCAGCAGTCCGAGAGGGCTTTTTAGTGTCAATACCTGTTTACCACTGCTCTCAACAAAACCTTCTGATGACTTCTGAACACATCTAGAATAAATCCAAGAACTTATAGGACCCTACATGATCTAACCCTTCTTACCTCTGATAGCCTCCTACTGTCCTCCGACTGCCCTCCCTGGGACCCCTCTGTTTAATAGCAATCTGATTACAGCCTCAGTGCCTTATATTTACTATTGCCTCTGCTATTTCCCAGGTGTTTTATGGCTTACTCCATCGCTTCATTCCGGTCTCAGTTCCAATGTTACCTTTTCATAGAGGCCTTGCGTAACAGCCCCACTTTAATGGACCTCTCCACCCCCTAATACCGTCATTCATTACTTTCTTTTTAAGACTTAGTCTTTTTCATAATAGTAAACACTGCCTGCAATTTTTATTACTTATTCATTTTTCACTTGCTGTTTGTCTCACCACGAGACAAACTTTTGCCATTCTTCAGTACTGACCTAAGCAATCTCTAGAGAGTCACGTAGCCATTTAAAAAAAAAGAACTAGTAGTAGACACCTGATTTATTTATTTCCCAGTACAATGGTCATCACTACTCTGATTGATAAGAATATATATAACTTACATTTGGCTATTCTTATTGACACCTATTATTTTCCTAAATACTATCCACATATGACTTCTCATTGTTTCCAAGTATTATTAAACTATTACTTTTATTCCTCCTTGCAGATGAAGAAACAGAAGTTTAAAACTTTTAAGTTATATAATTTGAATTTTAGGTTTTGAAGCCAGCTTAATTTGGTCCTAGAATGTTTGTAGTTTGCAAGCACTGCTCTATTCTGAAAGAAGAAGGTCAGGGAATGGAAAAAATACTGTGTTTCAAGTCACAAAATATACCAGCTTTGACTCTGCGAGCAAGTGCCTTTGTTCCCCTGAGTGTCAGCTCCTCATCTGTAAAGTCTGTGTAACTAGCACATGTTGTTGGGACAAATAAGCTCAGATAAAAATCATCAGTAGGGCGCAGTCAGTCAATGCCAATTTAATAAGTAAATATATCAAAAAGGAGAATTTTGAAATGGATGAAAAAGAGTAAAATTGATAACTTACTTGTAAGCACCTTACTGTACTTGCATGTGTTTCACACGGTGGCCCATCATTGACAAGTGCCTGCCTGAGGTCACACACAGTGCTGCGAATCAAGAATGTCAACCCCTGAGGAGAAAGGAAGGCTGAAATGCACTCTCTGTTAGCTGTGAAAACCGGGATAGCCCCAGTAGTGAATTCCCCACACACGTACTGACACTATTCCTCAGCTTACTGGTGTTTGCCAATGCAGGAGGCTGGCACAGAGTATACAAAGAAAAAATGTACTGCTATCTTTCCTCTTTTGCTGAACATTGTGAAATATTAAATGATGAAATACTTCTAAATTATTCACAGCACAGACCAGAAATGAATGTCAAAATATGTACACAATACTCCTTCATCCACTGCAAAAATTATTTCTAATATTTCTTTGGTGGAAGTTAAGTTTTATATAGTAATTTTGCCTTATGAATGGACTAAGTCTGAAGCTATGCTTATGTGTATCTGTCTTCATTGGAACCTAACAATACATGCATTTATAAAAAATAATTAATGATTATTACTAGTTAATAATGGAAAATTATACTGCTGAATTGTATAAACCAGGGGTGTCAAACTCATTTTCACCAGGGGCCACACTGGCCTCGTGGTTGCCTTTAAAAGGTCAAATGTAATTTTCAGATTGTATAAATGTCACTACTCCTTAACTAGGGGCAAGGAGCTCAGCGCTGCTGCCAGGTAGAAATGAGGTGCCGGGAGGATAAAACCAGGTGGGGGGCCGGATTCAGCCCGAGGGCCTTGTGTTTGCCACCAGGGATATAAACTCTCTCTCTCGTGTTAAAGCTTGATTAAACCCAAGAAATAACTTTGAAGACATAGGGAGCTATGGGTGGAAAAGTACTTAACAGAGAGTTAAGAATTGTGCTGTTTGGAAAAATACACAGCAGTGTAATAAAACTAATTAGTAAACACCTTTAGTGTGTGTGTCATCGTTTATAGCTGAGGTGAATGAAAATTGTATCTCAGGAAAAGGGACTGATCTCCCTTCTTCTATTTTGCTTTGAAGTCTTATTATTTTCATTTATATAAGTAGCAAGAAAAAAAATCTAATGATAAAAATCTTTATTTTTCTAGAAAAATTATTAATCAATGTTAATAACTTTAGTGGTATTTGTGGCAAATGATATTGAATATATTCATTGTCTGTTTGGATTAGATGTTATTAAGTTATAGGCTTAGTTGTACTAAGCTGAAATTAATGGTTAGAATTCCAAAGGCATTAGGCAAAAATCAGAGTCATCTGTTAGGCCAGTCATGTGTTTTCATCTCATGGAGAAGCTTAAATTCAGTGAAAGCAAAGGGGAAGAATGTTAGACCCGTGTTTTCGTGTCATTGAGCAGTGTTCAGTCAAATGTACCAGTGCTATTTTAGGGCAGAATATTCGATGTTGAGGTCCCAGATAACATATGCCACTAATTACTTGAGTTTTTGACACTCAACAAAATGCTGTAAATACTGGTGCAGGGCCAGTTAACAATAATGTGATTTCTGTTTAGTGAAATCCTGTCTTGGTAAGTTAATATTAAAGCATTTAAAGTATTTCTTTTACTGATGATTTGTATTCTGCTTGTTTTAACAAGTGATCTTGTAAGATTTCCTTGTGGAGAAATTTCTAAGTATGTATGTGTCAGGCATCAAAGTCAAAATAATCCAAGATCCTTCTGTTTGGAGTGAAATAAGTAGTGCATTTGTTGTATAGTTAAAATTATTGTGCTCATTTCCAAAGGCTGTGTCTGAGCTACAATACTGGCAAAAAATAAAGTTCCCAATATTTCAACATTTCTAAATATAGCTCTATGGTCTGGTCACCATTATCATCATCACTACGACCATCATCCTCATATTCTCCTTTGTGCTAGAGGCTTCATCTCTGAAAATGATAGGGAATATAGTCATTATCTCCAAATGCTTATAAAATAGTTAAATATACCTACATGAAAATATATTAAATATATTTTCATTTATTAAATATATGATATATATAACACATATGCATATTTCAAATGAAATATGCATATGTGTTATATATATATGATATATTTAATGAACAGATTGGTTCATCTTTTACTTTTTAACCATACTTTTAAAGTATGGAAAAAGAAAAATATCAAGCCTATATCATCTTTATCAACAATATTGACACTGTTCCTGTTTTAATTTTTATTATAATATTAATGATATAAAGTATAGGAATAGTGAATTATTTAACTAACAAAAGAAATATTTGAGAAGGCATAAGCATTCTAAATAAAAAAGATGTCAATGTGTACAGAATGAATACATATGAAAAATGAATACTAAACTACTTTTCCTTATTAACTACTTCAAAAACCTATGTAGAGAATATAATTTTACTTACATATAATTTATACTAGTTATATATACAAATATATTACAGAATACATAATAGTTTTATATATGTGTATATATATGTATACTCCTCTCTACTATGTGTGTACATATATCTATATGTAAATAATGTAATTTGTGGAAGTTACTGCTTTAGCAATTGTTTTAATTAGGCTCTGGAACTTAGCCCTTGTGTCTAATTTGATTTGCATGTAAAATGGACATTGAGGCTTATTTCTGAAACATACCTTAGTTAAAAACATGGGAAAGACATAACTTCTGTGATACACTAACAATCTGGCATCGTGCGGGAGATAAGGTTGGAGATTGGGTAGCAAAGTTTCTTCCTTCTCTTCTTTCAACATGATATCTTGTGAAAAAAGGAAGGGTATCTGGCTATATATTTTTGTAACTCTAGTTGCAGCTATAGAAAAACATCTGACATTCAGTAGCTTATCATGTCATAGTTATTAATTTCCTCTTTACATGAATTGTAAAGTGGGTGTTCCTAATCAGAGTGGTTCTCCCTTAAGTGAGGGAATTTATATCCCTTTCATTTGTGAATCTTGCATCTTCAACACACAGCTTCAAAGGTCATCATGCATGTTTGCATAAATATAGTGGAAAGGGAAGGAGTATTGGGTACTGTCATGTGGAAGATTTTTTATTTTATAGGTCAGGCCTGCAAGTAGCTTTAATTATTTCCTACAAAATTCCATTGGCTAGAACTAGTCACCTGGCCTCACCTTTCTACAAGGGAGATTCAGAAACATATACCAAGGAAAGGAGGAGACAGGTTTGGGGATCAACTAATAGACTATTATGAGGACCGATCATTAGCTATTCTGAAGCCTCCAAAAGAGCCAGCTATAATAACTACAAATCTATTTTTTTATATTTTATTTATTTATTTTTTAGAGAGAGGGGAAGGGAAGGACGAAGAGTGGGAGAGAAACATCAGTGTGTGGTTGCTTTTCATATGTCCTCTAGTGGGGACCTGGCCTGCAACCCAGGCATGTGCCCTGACTGGGAATCGAACCCATGACCCCGTGCTTCACAGGCCCATGCTCAATCCACTGAGCTACACCTGCCAGGGCAACTACAAATCTATTTTTTAATGTTGCAGGTGAAGGATTCATTATATTTTAGAGATGTAGATGCCCTTAGTGATTCTGTTATCTTGCCTGATCTCTTTCCTCTGACCTATACTCATGCAGATCATCAGAAGTGGTCTGACAGAGTTCCTAAATAAATAAGAAGCACGGGAAGAAGTAGGACGTCAGTGACCCAGCAGACAAAGAGAAAAACAGAAATAAAATTGAAATCCCCAGCATGGATTATAAAAGTTGGGGAAATTACTTGGGCTAGAGAAACCGGAGCCATTTCCAACTATTGGTTATTAATTCTTTGTCACCGGCTACTAAACAGGAAGCCCAGAGACTGATGAGACTTCTCAACATTGGCAAATCACATTTTCTACCTGGGAACATTTATGCTGTCTATTCACCGTAAGTGAGAGCATTAAAAGATTTACAAAGGGTTGTTGCTGTCCCACTGGGACCATTAACCAGAATGCTCCGTTGATTTTTTGAATGTTTTCACAAAAGTAAATGAAATGGGTGCTGCCAGGAATGAAATGCTGCTAACCAGAGGAGACTCCCTGAGTTCGCATCAACTTCTCTTTGTTGCCCATTTTAAGGACAATCGGTAATTATTTTGCTGGACATTTTTTAGGAACTTCTGTCACTACTAAACAACATCATATAATTCTGAGACCAAAAAAATATTAGTTTGGGGCAGTGCTAGAAAAAATTTTAATTGAGAGGAAGCAGCTTAGGAAAACTTATTGATCGAGTTTAAACAATATATTCAAGATCGGGTAAGAGGGGACACTCAGGGGGAAAAGTTCACTGCCTCTAGAGGCAGGTTGCTCACTGCCTACTAGTCAAAAGAGAGCCCTACAAGGATTTCCCTGACCCAGCATTTTGGCTACAGAAGGAACTTCATGTACAAAAGAGAGTGAGTAAGCCAGGTGGTAAAAGACAAATACCATATGATCTCACCTATAAGTGGAAGCTAATCAAGAAATCAAACAAGTAAGCAAAATAGAACCAGAGATGTGGAAATAAAGAACAGTGATCAGAGGAGGGAGATAATGGGGAAAGAAGGGGAAGGGTTGTCCAGGAAAGAAAGGGAAGAGTTGTCCAAGTATAAAGGACCCAGGGACAAAGACAACTGGGGAAGAGAGGATAGAATGTGGGAGGTGGAGGTGGGTAGGATGGGGAAAATGGGAACAGCTGTAATTAAGCAACAATAAATAAATAAATAAATAGATAGATAGATAAATATGTATATATGTATACATGTATATGTGTGTATATTATACATATATATAATGAATGCAAGGCCTAAATAGCCAAAATCTTTTTTGTAAGTCAGGTTACATTTAAATTATGTTGTATCTAATATAAAAATATAAAATCTCACATATAGGATGATAACATTAAAGTATTTTAAAAAAAGGTCTTTAAAATATTTTAAAAGGTTGAAAAACAAGCCTTTTAAAAATTAAAAGGCTTTACCTTAAAAGCGAAAAACCTTGAAATATGTAGATAAGGAAATGAGGTTCTGGACTAATTTATCATAATCAGTATCAAATTTATTAATAAAGCAGGATGAAATCCATATGAATAATGAATTGAGGAAGATTAACTAGTTTTGATTTAGTTTGATCAAAGTAATTGTTCACCTACATTTCAAATGACATTTTTTTACTGAATTAAGTTATAATTTGTCAATTTTTAAGGGGGTAAAGTGAGACATTTAAGAAGTTAAAATTAGAAAATCTAAAAAGATAAATAAAAAGCATGATTAATACTGAGGGATTTTGTATGCATGTATAATTATTGCTGTTCTTTCCATTAGTTTTGACATGGTTGGAAGGGTTATCCCCCTCCCTCTTCTCCCTTCCCACACACACACCCTATTCTGATACCTGCAAGGCCCGAGGGGACTTTGGAATGCAATTCAAATTTAGGTAAAAAGGCAGCGCTTTTTAAATTTTCCTTCTTTTTTATACATAAGAAGTTTGGAGAGACAACTAACATTTGGTTATACTCATATTAAGGATTTTCCTTATTTTGGAAAGAACCTTTCAAAAGGCAGACAGTGATCGACACCCCTTGCCTTTTCCACCTCTTCACCAGAACCAGGATTTACCCTCTTCTTTCTCCTTACTCCATCTGATAATCTACCTTGGGGACTGGACGTCAGAAGTCACACACAAGAGGAGGGAATGAAAATGTTGGCAGCATTGCAGTCCTGGAGGGAGAGAGAGGGGCAAAGGGGGAAGGCTGTGGGCGAGTTGCTGAAAGGTGACTGGAGGACCCAGTCAGGAGATTGAGGGCCCACGTTGTGTGCTAGAGAAGGCACTGGCAACAGTATTCATTGCCAGTCCTTATTCATTGCCAGTCCTCCCTGAGCTCTACATGGCTGAGAAACATCACTTAGATATGAATTAAGCAGATGGTTAAAATAAATTCTCTTTGAGTTGTTTTATCAGTTAAGGATTTTAAAAAATATTTTATTTATTGATTTTCAGAGAGAGGGGAAGGGAAGGAGAGAGGGAGAGAAATATCAATGTGTGGTTGCCTCTCATGTGTCCCCCACTGGGAACAGGCCTGCAACCCAGGAATGTACCCTGACTGGGAATCGAACTGTGATCCTTTGCTTCACAAGCCCACGCTGAATCCACTGAGCTAAGTCAGCCAGGGCCTCAGTTAAGGATTTTATTGGCTAGGGTTCTACCTCCCTGCCCTTTCATATTAGAGTCATGCAGAAGATTACAGATGTGGTCAATAAAAGAAAAGAATTTCTGCCCTAGATTGTTTCCCTGGGATGTTGGGTATGAAGAGGAGAGCCGTAGGGAGTAGTGGTCCACAGGCGGAGATGCATGCTATAGAAAAAAGTGCCAGGAAAAAAAAGTGCTGCTATTCTTTTTTTTAAGTCATTTGTTTTATTTTTTATTTCATTCTTTTTTTTCTAATTTTTAAAAATTTATTTAATTATTTTTCAAGTCCAGTTTTCTGTCTATTACTTCCATCCCATCCCACCCCCTGTGCTCCCCCTTCCCTCCCATTTCCACCCTTCTCAGTTGTTGTCCATGTATCCTTTATATATATTCCTCTAAATACCTCCCCTATTTCCCCTGAAATTCCCTCCCCTCTCCCTTCTTATGGGTCACATGGAGAAAGTGAGGCAGGAAGTTGGTAGTAGTCTGGAATGCTACTCATTACAAATGTGCCTGTTTATTTGCACCTGTTTCTCTCAGCATCTAGAAATTCTTGAGATTTTTTAAAAAGGGCTTTGTTAATGTAAACAGCGACTTCTTACCTTTGTAAAGTATTTATGAAATTAGTAAGCATGATTCTAGATATAGTGCTTATGTAGGGAAAAGTCTTGTTTTCATTGGGGAATGAATTTTAGCATTACTTATTTTATATTTTATAACCTTCAAGGGCTCATTAATTTCTATTTTTCAGTTTTATATTTGCTTTTTGCTTCTTTCATACCTTTTTTTTTTAGGTCTGGGCTATTGATAGTAAAGATGTACCTAACTCAATCATTTATTATGAAACTGTTTTGTCTCCGTGGACATTAAAAAAGTGTAGGCAACTCACACTCTAGGAGTACTTACAATATTGGGGCCATAACTCATGTTATATATTTCCCAATGCATTTTTCATTTAATCCTCACACTAACTCCAAAGAGTAGATATCCGCACTCATAGAGGTTAATAAAACTAAAATGATTTATTTAAGCTGTGTACCAGTAAATAAGCAATTGTTCTCTTAGCCCTATTTTTAGCAGTATTTCCACTACACTAAAGCTGACTGTGCTTATGTTATCATATAGTTTGAAATAAGCAAGACAACTGTGAGCAGAGTATAGAGACAGAGGGAACAGAGAGGGAACTGTAATAAGTGGTCAACTGATGTCTAAGGGAATTGGTATAAGACATATTTCATTTATGAGCTGTGTTAGTAATATGTCTTAACAATGGGACACGACTACCTTTTAATATTGAACTCCTCCTCCAACCCTGGTGTGATGTTCCAGGTGCTGTCTGAGTCAGGGTTCATTATTAAATCCTTTCCTGTAATTTGGAATGAGCTCTACCCGTAGGTTATTTTCTTATGCAGAATTAAAAGTACGTCTAGTAGAAGTAGAGCTCTATATTCTTTTCTGAAGTACTTATGATTTTCCTCCAGCATGCATACAAGGGTTACACAAAGTAGGAATCTGACGAGAAATTAAGCCCATATACTGATCAGTAGGAAAAACCAAATGGAAAGCAAACAAAACTTTCTTTTAAATAGACGAAGTGCAGAAATCCAGGTGCAACATAATTTATGTTCTCTATTCATTTAATGTATGTATTAAATATGTATTCCTGTCATTACTTTCAGTATAAATAAAAAATATCAGGCCCTTAAAACATTAGACACAATGATCACTGCAGTTTATTATTTTTAAAGCATATATACTAAGTACATTTACTTGACTAATAGATTTAAAAAGTTTAGCCTAAAATTGGACAGAACAATTCAACTTTCTTTTTTTGTGGTTATAAATTTTCCATATAAAATTATTCTTTCAAAATTGAAGTAGTGCATACATATGGCAACCAGAACTAAAAAGAAAAAAAAAGGCAACAAACTATGCCCTGCACTACACCTCTGTCCCACCTACTGAACAGTAACTTCTAAGAAACAGAAACTCTAATAGACTGATTATATGCTGTAATTTTCACTAAGCTTTCTTAGCCTTTAAAAGAGATCTATTCTTTTTATCTTATTTTCTATAGTTTTTCTTTTAAAAAAATAAAGTCCAAACATCAACAGTGAGCACTATAGAGTGGAGCGAATTTTAGGAATTGTACGGTAGTAGACTTAGACTTTAGTTGAACAAGTTCAACAAAGAAGAAAGTCTTAAACAGTGAGCCGTGAGCCCAAATATCAATGTGTGGTTGCTTCTTGTGTGCCCTGCACCTGGGCCTTGTCTGCAACTCAGGCTTGTGCCCTGACTGGGAGTTGAACCAGCGACCCTTTGGTTCATAGGCTGACACTCAGTCCACTGAGCCACAGCATCAGGGCCAGTCTGGATTGAGAGACTATATAGAATACTGCATGCATGAGAATAAACTTTTATATTAGGAGATTGAGATTTGGATGTTGTTAGCACAATATACACTTAACCTTATCTTGACTATTAATATACCTTTAGACTGAAAGGTATGCTTAAGTTTACCTTGGTTCTAATTTGGCATTCATCCCAGGAGACACAAAAATGTCTCATTTGATTATCTCAAAAATCATGCTAGATAGATATGTTCACTTTAATTTCCCAGAGAAGTAAGGCTCAGAGAGGTTAAATAACTAGCAAGAAGTAGTTGGTAGAAAAATAGGAATTCAAACTTATGGTAGGGTTGACAGACAAAGTACAAGACTCCCAGATGAATTTGAATTTTACATAAACAACAAATTATTTTTTAGTGTATTTGCATCAACACAATTTTTCTAACAAAAGTAAACCGTTTCCCTGGCCAGTGTGACTCATTTGGTTGAAACATTGTCCCATAACTAAAAAAGTTGCAGGTTTGATTCCTGGTCAGGGCACATACCTAGGTGGCAGGTTTGGCCCATTGTCTGGGTATGTATGACTCCTGATCTAGGTGTGTACGATCCCCAGTTTGGGTGTACATACTGGAGGCAACTAATTGATGCTCCTCTCTCATATCAGTGGTTCTCTCTCTCCCTTCCTTTCTCTCTAAAAAGTAATGAACCCTGGCTGGTGTGGCTCAGTAGATTGAGTACTAGCCTGAGAACCAAAGGGTCTGTGGTTCCCAGTCAGGGCACATGCCTGGTCTGCAGGTGGTGGTGTGAGAGGCAACCACATATTGATGTTTCTTTTCCTTTTTTCTTTCCTTCCCCTTTCTCTAAAAAATAAATAAATAAAATCTTTTTTAAAAAGCAATGAAAATATGTTCTCAGGTTAATACATAAATAAACCAAAATAAACTGTGGTTTATTGATATACCATTTTACCTGGAAATCTTTTCATTTTATTTGCTGAATCTGGCAAACTCAAGTTAAGTGTCTTCAAGGCATGCAGTGTGTCCATGATTCATAATCATAACATTTTCCATATTCTGAAAAGCAAAATGATTTTTTTAAAACTTGAAAGATGAAAAAGGCATTTTTATTATCCTTCTAGATTATTCTCAAAGAATGTGGATAATTTGATATGAATAAAACTGATATTCTCTTTGCTCCTCAACTGGAGTGCAAAAACCCAGCTGCCACTGCTGGTCTAAGCCAGCATGTGATGGCAGCAGCAGACCGACCACAGGGCCCCGTTCCCTGCCAGCATCCACTTCACTGTGGGATGCGCACCAATTCATCACATTCATTCTTGTGCATGCTGCATTGTGTCAAATCATTTTTAAAAATCAACACAGTCTGCCTATGTGTTCCAAATGTAAAGACCTAAAGAAGAAAGCCAAGTTTCTTTTTTGGTTCTCTGAAGGGGAGAAAGATTTAAGCTCTTTCCAATATCCTCACACTAATCAACTACCCTGCTTTCTAGAAACTGGAAGAGATCCGAATTAGGTCGTGTCATTACTATTTCTGTTTCCTAATACAAAATATTTGAAATATATAACTAGGAAAACTTCCCCAGCAGTGTTTGTGATTTGTCAGTGACTTGCCTCTGAGTTTTTCATATGACTTTTTGAGTGAGAACATGCTTTCAGGCAGAAAGAGTTGGCATTCCTTTCTTCTTTTTTCATAGTAACTCATGATCTTCAGGAAAACCCAATGTTTTGAGACTGACGTTCAGCCTCTAAGTAATTAAGCATTTCAGCAGCTAGACAAATAAGCTTTTCTTTGTTGCAAGAAAGTAACAGAAGCAGCTTCTCTGCCTTCCAGTCTCATTTCAGCTACTCTTTAATAATGAGCAATGTGCTTGGCACTGGATAATGGAATGGCTCACCAAAACAAATCAGATGAGCCCCAATTCTCCCAGAGCTTAAATCATTAAAAACAAAGGTATACAATATTATAGTCTAAAATGGTGGTGAACAACCAAAGACATGGAAATCTAGAAGGTGAAGTGATTAATTTTGGTTATGATGTAGGATCATTATTTTATTCAACAAACTATCGATCACCTAAGTACCAGGCACTGCGGACTCGAAGGGAGTGCAGCTATGTTCAATGCGAAAGTCATCCAGCATGATTTAAGAAGCTTGCATTCTAGTTGAAAAACACAGACACACACACACACACACACACAAATAAAAAATAAATCTCAACCCTGATAGTTAAAAAAATACATGTTTTAAATAAAAAGCATTGTAAATCGTCACGTGTGATGAAAACAGACACAAGGATGGGAAAGAAGCTAACAATGCAGGGTTAGAAAGTAGTTTATTTTTAATAAAGTGGGGTCAAGGGAGATTTTTTAAACATGTGGCATTGAATATAAAAAGTGTTAAAATACTGCTTAGGTTAATAAGCACACTTACGCTGAATTTAAAATCACTGTCGTTGTATATCATTTGTAACATAAGCAGTGTCTTTGAATTTTTACATTGCTACTATACAGAGAAGACAAACTTGACTCCTTTAGCTTACCGAATGATATTTATGTGGTCACATGCAGGGCTAGTAGTCAGGTGCTACACGTGGGTCGAATTGTTATCAGTCGCTCCAACATTGCAACACGTTGCCTTCAGTGGGCAAATAGTGGCTCAGAGCTCATTCAAAGCTCCTTTCTCAGGACCCTTTGTACCTTCGCATGATCCAACAACCCAAGGGTAGAGACAAATGCTACCAGGGGCTTTCAGGACGCTGTCCTTACATCTGTTCAAGTAATCATCTTTCTTATAGCTGTTAAATATTTTAAACATTACCCTTGACTTCTAATGTTTGTTAAAAATAATTAGTTTATAGTGGAATACTATGGTTGACCCATTTACAGAAGGTCCCTGAAAGGTTCCAGAATGAGGAATATTCAAAGAGCCAAAAATGTTGGTATGATGATAAGTAAATGTAATCACATAATCAGAGACTCAAGGCAGAAATAGCAGAGTGACAGTTAAATTCCTCCAAAGCTTGTGGACATCAGTATTTTACATTCACTGCCTTAATCATTAATAGTTTTATTTCTTTAGCCCCTGGGTCCTAAAATCAGTCTGAATTTTTTTAACTTTCTTCATTTATTTTCCATAATGTGTATTTTTCCATATGTTTCATGTTTTTTTCTTAATTATGTTTATCATAAAAATGAATTCAATATTAAGAAAATTCAGAAATCAGTATTAGTGATTTGTCAATGACTTGCTGCAAGAATTTTCATGTGATTTTATTTATTTTATTTTATTTTTTAAAATTTATTTGATTATTTTTCAAGTACAGTTTTCTATTACTCCCATCGCATCCCACCCCTTGTGCTCCGCCCCTCCCTCCCATTTCCACCCTTCTCAGTTGTTGTCCATGTATCCTTTATATATGTTCCTCTAAATCCCTCCCCTATTTCCCCCTGAAATTCCCTCCCCTCTTCCCTCTGGTCACTGTCAGCCTGTTCTCTATTTCAGTGTCTTTGGTTATATTTTGCTTGCTTGTTTGTATAATTTCAGACAAAAATAGATTGTGAAAGATATGATATGTATTGAGTAGTTTTGTTCATTCCTATTTCTGTCAGCCAGACTTTGGGACTCTCCACCTGAATGGTAAAAGTACCTGAAAAACACTGTGCTTCAGAAAGTCAAAACCAATAGGAGAGTTTCCAGTTGACTGACTGGCAAGAGAGGAGAGGGAGGGTATCTTTAAAAAGCTAATGGACAAGCTGCATCAAGTAAGAGAATCAGGTAAGGTGGGGATGAGTGGAGTTATATTGACAGGACTCTAGCATGTAATGAGAACCCAGGAAGCACTTCCTGGCAGAGAATCAGGGAGGAAACCAGTTCTCACAGTGGTTGGTAGCATGGCACAGCCCTAGGAAGGCAGGACTTGAATCACAGGAACCGACCAAAGGAAAGTTCCTATACCCAGTGTGTGGCAAGAAGTGGAGAGCCACCAGATTTTGAATGCTCACTCTTAGCTTGGAAAATGAGGATGCTAGGAGTGACTAGGATAAATGAAAAACAGCATTTCTTCCCACAGTTCCTTGGCACCATTTAAAGCTTTATGTTTTTAGTCTTCCGACCAAGCCGAGGGATTTAGCTGCTGGGTAATGGAAGATGACGATGATGCAAAGCTCAAAGAAGAAATAGAAGCTGAATTGGATAAAATCAGCATTTCTTCTTTGGAAAAAGATGATTTTGATAGTGATTCAAAATCAGAAACCCAGAGTGATGATAGTGATACAGACTTAGACGAATTACCTGAGTCAGTTCTTCACTGTATTGACATCATAAAGAATAAGAGTAAAACTGCTGAAGAGCTCATTCTTCAGGACTTGGAAGACACTGATGTTTTAAGGAACCAAAACAGATCAATTTAAGAAGCTGAGGACAACAAGAAGAATATCACAAACAATGGGAAGACAAAGAAACAATCCCCAAATGAAAGAAAAGGAGGAAGCCTCAGAAAGAATGTTAGATGAAATAGAGGCAAGTCAACTATCAGATGTGAAATTCAAAGCGCTGGTTATCAGGAAATTCAAAGAGCTTACAACGAGGTACCAGAAACTACAGGGGAGCTACAATGAACTCTCTGCAAACTATACCAACATGAAAAAGGAAATAGAAACCATCAGTAAAGGCCAAGAGGAAATGAAGAATACAATTTCTGAACTGAAGAACACAGTAGAAGGTATGAATAGTAGGATTGATGAGGCGGAAGACCGTATAAGTGAGCTCGAAGACAGGGTGGGAAGAATCTCACAGACGGACCAGGTAATGGAAAAGAGAATCAGAAAAAATGAGGAGAATTTAAGAGAAATGCAAGACAACATGAAACGTAATAATATCAGGATAATAGGAATACCAGAAGGAGAGGAAGAGGACCAAGGGATAGAAAACCTACTTGAAAGAGTAATAACGGAAAATTTTCCTAAGTTGAGGAGAGATAAAGTCGCACGGATTCAGGAATCACAGAGAGTCCCCAGCAGGTGGAACCCAAAGAGGCCTACTGCAAGACACATCATCATTAAAATGGCAAACCTCCAAGACAAAGAAAAAATCCTAAAAGCAGCAAGGGAAGAAAAGGAAGTAACATACAAGGGGGTCCCAATAAGGTTGGCTACTTACTTCTCAATGGAAACGTTCCAAGCAAGAAGATAATGACAAGAAATCTTCCAAGTAATGAGAAACAGAGGCCTACAACCAAGGCTACTGTACCCAGCAAGGCTCTCAATTAAGATAGAAGGCCAAATAAAGAGCTTCCAAGACAAAAGAAGTCTAAAAGAATATGCTTCCACCAAACCAGCTCTACAAGAATTACTAAAAGGGCTGCTTTAAGGAAAGGAAGGAAAAGAGAGAGATGGAGAGGAACACAGGTACATAAATGGCAATGAATAAGTACCTTTCAATAATAACCTTAAACGTAAGTGGATTAAATGCACCAATTAAATGACACAGAATAGCTGAATGGATAAGAAAGCATGACCCACACATATGCTGCCTACAAGAGACCCACCTCAGGTCAAAAGACCACCACAGACTAAAAGTGAAAGGATGGAAACAAATTTTCCAAGCAAATGGACAAGAAAAAAAAGGTGGGGTAGCAATTCTAATATCAGACAAAATAGACTTCAAAAACAGGGCCATTAAGAGAGACCCAGAAGGTCACTTCATATTACTCAAGGGAAGAATCCACCAAGAAGATATCAACATCGTAAATATATATGCACACAACTCAGGAGCACCGAAATATATAAGAAAATCCTAGAGGACCTCAAGAAAGATATTGACAGCAACACAATTATAGTAAGGGATTTTAACACCCCACTGTCAAAAATGGACAGATCTTCCAAACAAAAAATCAACAAAGATATTGCAGCATTAAATGACACTCTAGATGAAATGGACCTAATTGATATATATAGAGCCCTCCATCCCAAAGAAGCTAATACACTTTCTTTTCAAATGCACATGGAACATTTTCAAAGATAGATCATATGATAGGACACAAAACAAGTCTCGATAAATTCAGGAAAATAGAAATCATACCAAGCATTTTCTCTGATCACAAGGGACTGAAATTGGAAACCAACCCCACAGGGAAAAACCCAAAACACCCAAAAGCACGGAGACTGAATGGTATGCTATTAAACAACGAATGAAATTAATTCTTTTATAAAATGCCCCAAACAAGTCATAATTCACTTAATTTTTCAATTTATAATTTTTATTTTTATGGAATTTGAGTCATTTCCTGAGAATATAGATACTAAATATTGAGATTCAAATAATAACTTGACAAGTAAGACTGAAGAGCAAAGAAGCCAGGGTAGGTCAACATGGGAGAAACTAAGAACGTGCATGCTTATACACATATCAGAGATTCTTAAAGATTCAATAGCATCACAGATTATTTTAAAGATAAGAAATGAATCATGATGATCCCTGTTCAAGATCCTTGAATGACTTCCCTCATACATGGAATAATTACTTTTTTAAAATTAAACTTATTGGGGTGATATTGGTTCACAAAACCACGTAGGGTTCAAGTATAGAACTCAGCAAACATCTGCACACTGCGTTGTGCACCCACCACCCAAAGCAAAGTCTGGTTTGTCCCCATTTATCCTCTCTTTGCCTACCTCTACCTGGCCCCATCCCCCTTTCCCTCTTGGTATCCACCCCAGTGTTGTCTGTTTCTGTGTGAGCCTTATACATCCTGCACATATATAGCAACCATATTTTGCTTGTTAGTTTGTTTTGCTCATTATATTCCACATATAAGTAAGATCACATGATATTTGTCTTTCTCTGATTGGCTTATTTCACTTAGCCTAATAATCTCCAGGTCCATTCATGCTGTTGCAAAGGGTAGTATTCTATTGTGTAAATGTACCAAAGCTTTTTTATCCACTCACCAGCTAATGGGCACTTGGGCTGGTTTGAGATCTTGACTATTGTAAATAATACTGCAGATATTATTTGGGTGCATATATTATTCCAAACTAGTGTTTCAGGTTTCTTCAGATATATTCCCAGATGTGGAATTGCTGGTTCAAAAGGCGGTTCCACTTTCAATTTTTGGAGGTAACTCCGTGCTGTTTACCACAGTGGCTGCACCAGTCTGCATTCCCACCAACAGTTCACTAGGGTTCCCTTTCTCCACATCCTCACCAGCACTTGTTGTTTGTTGATTTATGGATGATGGCCATTCTGACAGGTGGGAGGTGGTATCTCATTGTGGTTTTAATTTGCATTTCTCTGATGACTAATGAGGTTGAACATTCTTTTTTTCATATGTCTGCTGGCCAGTTGGATATCCTCTTTGGCTAGAAGTGTCTACTCAGGTTCTTTATCCATTTTTTAATTGGGTTGTTTGTGTTTTTGGTGTTGATTCATTTGAATTCTTTATATATTTTGGAAATTAACCCTTTACCAGATGTATCATTGGCAAATTTGGTCTTGCATTTAGTGAGTTCATTTTTTGTCTTGTTGATGGTTTCCTTTGCTGTGCAAAAGCTTCTTAGTTTGGTGTAGTCACATTTAATTTTTTTCTTTGTTTAATTTGGGAGAGCAGATAAATCGCAAAAAATACTGCTAAAGAAATATCTGAAATTTTACTACCTATATGTTCTTCTATGTTTTTACTGTTTCATGACTTACATTTAATTCTTTAATCCATTTTGAGTTTATTCTTTAGAATGTTGTGATAAGGTGGTCTAATTTCCTTTTTTTGTGTGTGTGTGTGTATCTGTCAAATTTTCCCAACACATTTTATTGAAGAAAATGTCTTTACCTCATTGTATATTCTTTACTCTTTTGTCAAATATTAATCAACCACAAAGGCATGGGTTTACTTCTGTGCCCTCTATTCTGTTCCATCGATCTATATGCCTGTTCTTATTCTAGTACCAGGCTATTTTGATTATTGTGGCCTTGTAGTACAGTTTGATATCAGGTAGTATGATCCCTCCAATTTTGTTCTTCTTTCTCAAGATTACTGAGGCTATTTAGAGTATTTTTTAGTTCCATATAAGTTTTTGGAATATTTTTTCTAGATCTATGAGTTATGCCATTGATATTTTAATAAAGATTGCATTGAATCTGTAGATTTCTTGGGGTAGTATGGACATTTTAATGATGTTAAAATGATGTTAATGATGTTAAATTTTTCTATTCATGAACCTAGTATATGCTTCTATTTATTTATATATTCCTCAATTTCTTTCTTTATTATCTTATAATTTTCAGTACAGGTCTTTTAACCTTCTTAGTTAAATTTATTCCTGGGTATTTTATTTTTTGTTGAAATATAAACAAAAATTATTACTCCTTCCATCCTTCCTTCCTTCCTTCCTTCCTCCCTTCCTCTCTCTTCTAAAAGCAAGCACTTTAACATTCTTGTAATACTGCTTTGGTGGTAATGAACTTTTTTAGCTTTTTGGGGGTCAGCAGGAAGCCCTTTATTTTGCTTTCAATTTTAAATTGTAGGCTTGCTGGATCAGGCAGTCTTGGTTGTATATCTTCGTTTTCCATCACTTTCAATATGTCATACCGATCTCTTCTGACCTGAAGTGTTTCTTTTGATAAATCAGCTGACACCCTTATGGGAGCTCCCTTGTAGGTAACTTCATTGTCTCTCTTGCCTTTTTTTCCAAGATTTTATTTATTTATCTTTAGAGGGGAAGGGAAGGAGAGAGGGAGAGAACATCAATGTATGGTTGCCTCTTGTGGGTCCCCTGCCAAGAACCGGCCTGCAACCCAGGCATGTGTTCTGACTGGGAACCGAACCGCGATCCTCTGGTTTACAGGCCTGCACTCAATCCACTGAGTTACACCAGCCAGGGCTCTCTCTTGCCTTTTTTAAAGATTCCCTCTTTGTATTTAACCTCAGGCATTTTTATAATATGTCTTGGTGTGGGCCTCTTTGGGTTCACAATCCAGAGGTTCCTCAATCCTCTTTGGGTTCCTGCAATCCAGGCATGTGCCCTGACTGGGTATTGAATCAGCGACCCTTTGCTTCACAAGCTGACACTCCATTCACTGAGCCACACAAGCCAGAGTGGTTTGCTGTTTTTTTAAAATTTAGTTTTGTCTTGATTTTTGTCTTGATTGAGATACCTTGTGTTTCCTGAACTTGTGTGACTTTTTCATTCACTAAGTTAGGGAAGCTTTCAGCCATTGTTTCTTCAAATAGGTCTTGATCCCTTGCTCATTGTCTTTTCCTTTTGGTATTCCTATGATGCTGTTAGGCTTGATGTTGTTCCAGATGTCTCTTAGACTTTCCTTGTTTTTTTTTTAAATAAAATTTTATCTCTTTTTTTTTCTTGGTGCTCTGCTTGAGTGCTCACTGTTATCTTGTCCTCAAAATCTCATATTTGATGTTCTCCTTCATTTAATCCAGTGCTGATTCCTTCTAGTGTATTCTTTATTTCAGATTTTATATTTTTCACTTCTGACTGGTTCTTTTTTACTGTTTCTATGTTCTTTTTAATGCTTACTTGTCTTTGTTTAAGTTCTCACTGAGATCATCCATTTGTCCCCTAAGGTCCTTGAGCATTGTTGAACCATTGCTTTAAACTCTGCATCTGGTATCTTGGTTCTTCCCATTTCATTCTTTTTCTCTGGATTTTTCTGGTTATTTTATTTGGAGCATATTTCTTCATCTTCCCATTTTGCCTGCCTCTTTGTGTTTGCCTCTATGTATTAGGTATATAGACTATGAGTCCCAACTTGTTTTGACGGCTTTTTGATGCAGGTGTCTTATTGGGCTCACTGGCATAATCTTCCAAATAACCTGAGATAGATGCTCCAGGAATGTTTCTTATGGGTTATATATGCCCTCCTGTTGTATTTGCATCTTGGATTCTGTTGGCCCTTTCATGAGTAGAATTAACCCCTCATACTGGCTGACTATAAGGATAGCCCTCAATCACACTGTAGAGATGCTGTGCAGGGGCTGCTTCCCAAGGTGGAGTTATTCCCAGCAGGGTCTTGTGTCTGCTGGGATCCTCCTTTAGGTGTGCCACTTGTATGGCTAGTTGAGTTGAGGTCTGGTGTGGTCTGAAGCCTGCCAATGGCTGTGTAGGTTCTGGGTCCACTTGGGTGAGGATCTGGTGGTACAGATTGATGTCAGACATTGTATGTAACTTGCCTTGGACTACCTGTCAAGAGCTACCATGCTATTTACTGTTTGAGGCTGCATCTGTGTGGCCTGGGTGTGCATGGGAGGAGCTGAGCTGTGTACAAGGGTCAACTTGCCCTCGTATAGAGATTCAAGGCTCCCTGAGGTCTGGCTCCACCTGCCAACTACTCTACCTCGCCCTGAGGTTGCCTGGTGTACCTCCAGAGCCTTCCAAAGAAAGACGGTATGGTGGGTCCAGGCTCCTCCATGGGATGTGAGCTCAGTAGGGTGGGGTGACCACGGCTGGGCATGGGGCTAGCAAGTCTCCTGCATGGGGGCCACATGGTCAGGCACTCAATGAGGAGAAAGTGGCCCCTACTCCAGAGCCATAACAGTCCATCTCTTCCAGAATCTCCACCTCTAGCTTCCCCAAGACAAGAATAAGGTAGGTTCAGGTTGAGTGCAGCAGGCTGGAGACAGCAGGGCTCAGGAAGATAGAGCAAAAGTATCTCTGTTGGGGGCAGAGCTGGCCAAGTCCAAAGTAGGGGCAAACACTTTGCCTCGCCCTGTTCTCAGCTAGCCACACAATCTAGTGCCCATCACAGACAAGAGATTCCAAAGGAGATGTGCTCTGAAGGTCACAGTTTTAAGCACTGTCTTCCCTCCCTGGAGCTGAGTTCAGGAGGGCACGGCCACTGGGACTTGGGAGGGAAGATCCAGACAGTCTCCCATTGGATGTAGTGTTGGCAAGCCTATAGGAAGGGGGGCTGGCATCTTTTCCCCTTCCTGGGCAAGAACCTTTGAGGGAGATGCCCTCTAAAGGTTCCAGCTGCAAGCAGCCTTCCATGACACTAAACTCAGCAGGGCAGGGCCCCCGGCTGCCAGAAAGGCAAGTCGAATGAGGGGGAGTAGTGTGGGCTGAGTTCACAGGGGAGATAGAAATAGCTCCCTCTAAATATAGCCACAGAACCCAGCACCTGCTTGTGATTCCCAGACAAAGTCCTCCTGGGGGGACACACTTCGAAGGTTTCAGCTCTGTGTGTCACTCAGATTACCCTGAGGGACAGAACTCAGAGGGTGAGGCCACAGGGATTGGAAGGGCAGGCTAAATGATTCAAGGGGGGTGGGGGAGGGGCTCTGGATGTGCACTCAATGTAGGGAAGAATGGTCCCCCTTTCAAAGCTACAGAGTTCAATCACTGTCTGAGTCTCTACTAAGAGCTTCAGTAGAAAAAGAGTACCCCAAATGTTCTCACTGGGTGCCACCAACAGACCCCTCTGCAGGACCCCAGCATGGTGGTAGGATGGTGTTTCTGGAAGTTGGAGGACTGAGTAGTGTACTACCAAGGCTGGTACTGTAACAGTAGGAGTGCTCCACTTGGGAAGGTGGCATTTAGGTCTCTTGCACACTTTGTTCTCTCCCAGAAGGACTGAGTCCTCACTGATTTCCACCACTAGATGCTATTCTGGCTCCTGTTCCCCTCTCAATTGTTCTTGGTTGGGGATCCCTGCAGTGGAGCTATGCCCCCATGCTCCTGGAGGCAGGGGAATTTGCAGCCAAGTTATCTCTTTGGCTTCTGAGCCATTGTGTGCATGTGAGCGGGGGCAGCACTTTCCATGTCTCTGCCCTACTTACCAGTTTCTGTCTGGCTTCTTTACATCCTTGGTATAATACTTCAGTTCAGCTAGGGTTCAGTTGGTCATTCAGACTGATTGCTCTGTGTTTACCTGTAAATCTGGTTTGGCACCAGGAGGAGGTGAATGTGGCTTCCACTTAGTCTGTAGCCATCTTGGAATCCTTGCTAATTACTTCTTAGTACTACGGAATGGGCACTGGAAATTCCTGCCCACCTTCCTGACCTTCTGATCGCACACTAAGCTCAGCCACTTTTGTAGCCTCCTCCTGCTCCTCACCCTATTTTCTATCAACAGTCCAGATTCTTACCTATGCTGGGCTTTTGTGCCTGCTGTTCTTTTTGTTCATTTGTTTGTTTAGATGCTATGCCAAAGCAGTTGTCCTAAATCAGTTAGGACTCAACTCTGACACCTTATCTAAATGCCACAATCTCTCAGTGATGCCAGTTTATTTAATTTCCTTTTTAATAGTCTCTATATGGAAATTTCTTGACTCACATATCTCTTATTTTGTCTTTCTTTCCACAAAAGTGGATGTTTCACAAGAGAAAGTTCCTTTCCTCTTCTTTTTATTGTTGCATCCCAGTACCTATAAAAGAACTGTTACTGAAATATAATGGACAGGTATAATCAATAAACATTGGATAAATGAGTGAGTGAGTGACTGGGAAAATTTTGAGTTTCCAAGCAGTAAAATGTAAAGAGTATATAGTCCATTACAGGCTTTTCCTTGCTCAATTAAAAAAAAATTCCTGATGAGGGAATCAAAGTTTTTCTTTCAATAATAATGAAAAAAATTCCTTTTACAGGCTGCATATTGAGATGGAACATTGTATTTTATAATGTTCTAAAAATATATGGGGGCATTTGTAAGAAATTGGTTACTTAAGTAGCAATTTAGTCAGTGCTTGAGTCCATCAGATACAGACAGTGAAACAGATTATTCCTTTTATTCTAGGTGCAGTGTTTAAAGTTTGGTCCCATAAACTGATTTACTCTCCCAATAACTTCTGTATTGTGTTATGAATAGCATCACAGAAGAGTTACCTTGAACTGGAATAACACCGTGGTTGCCTCTACATATAATTTTTCCAACTATTCCATTTCTAGGCCTGTGCTTATTCTGTTGACGTTCAGCCAACCTTCTTCCACTGTTCAGTGTTAACACTTAGATTGCGGTATCCGGAACTGTGTCCAGGTCTTTAAGTGTATTCTTCCACCATAGAATAATGTGGGACTTCCGGCAGCATTTTTCTATAAACTGTTATTTAACTAACATAAATTTTAAGATGTGCTATATATTTTTTCTGAGCCCCATTAACCATGAGGTTGTAGTCAATTCAACCTAAATTCTTTTCACAAGTAGCTGATAGACAAATCACTTCCCTCCATATCTTTTACCTAATAGTTCTGCTTTTGGTACTTGATTATCCTTGTTGTATTTCACTTGCTCAATTTTGCCAGCTTTTACAGACTGAAAGGATCCCTTGTAATTCTAGCCTATTTTTTTGGATTTTTGTATCTAGTCCTGTATCACTTGTGAGTTTGATTCATGTTCGTTATCTCTTTATTCAACAATTTGGCACAATTTTAAGAGCTGTACATATACCCCAGTATTTTGCTGAGTTGTTCTTCCCTGTGGACTTTGCTTTGTTAGTAATGAGTCATTGAGTAATCACCCAGCCCACTGAGAAACCACTTAACCTTAAGTTAGCACTCATTATTTTAGCTTTTGTAAGACAAAATCACAGGACTATCAAGATGGCTTGTTCAAAATCAGCCACACTATGCCTATAACATTCTAGCCATCTTACAATAAAGATGGAGAGATTAAAATAAGAAATTGTTAAATGTATCTGAAAATTATACACATGAGAAATTTTATGACAATTGAATAAAATTGAACTAAAATTGATAGAGATCATTCTACCTTTTAAAAATATACATTTTATAGAATACTATGCCTTCACTGATATTAGTACTTGATTAAAATTATCCTCATCAAGATGAGGGAAGAATAATAATCATTATAATAATAGTACTTATTGAGTACCCATTATACTAGATACTGAAAAGGAATTTGCAAATATATCTTTTCTAAATTTCCCTACAATCACATGAGGTAGAGTCTATTACTATCATTGTTTTCCATATGGAGATTTCCAGAGTTAGAGAATTTATACAAATTAGCTATGTGTAAATGCAAGTAAGTGAAAAAACCCGAGTTTACATTTAGATCATTGATGTGATTTGAAATGCCAATATCTTGTATTAATTACATATTATATTGTGTGCCATGGGGGTTAGATTTTGCAAATGATCAAATCCAGTGGAACCTGTTTAATATAAAGAAAGTAAAACTCAAAAGACACAGAGGAGTTAATTATATTGACAAAGTCAAACTGGAGAAATTCCAAAGTAAGAGAATTAAAACCATTCTCCTTTTTTTAAGTAGAAAGAAATATCGAGGGAATCTATACACAAGAAAACAACTGTGTGAATTCCATGGCTGCAGTTCTCATGGCTGTCTTGATAAGGTGGCATTGTTCTGCAAGCCCAGTGACGTCAGTTGTGGACGCATGCACATGTGCAAGCACCACCCATGACCTTCAGGACAAAGAATGCAATGTTGTGTTTCCCTCACAAGCTCGGAAGTCACCAGTTTCAACTTTGAAAATGTTGTTTCTCATAAGTTCAACACACCATATCTCTTCTAATTAAGTGTATCATGCCACAGTTAGGCTCTCAATCAGAGCCTATCCCATGTGTAGTTATCTGAGATTTAAAGGTATTAAAAAGAAAGTAGTAGCTTGAAATAAGTGCAGTAGTTGGAGAAACAAATTATTTGTTTTAAAAGAAATTATTGCTTAAAAACTGATCTGCTAACTACATCAGTTTGTTGTTCCACTTATTTAGGCATTCATTTTTGTATGTGCCTTGACTGAAGTTAGAACTTGCAATGTTGGCCTATCAGGACAATGTTCTAAACTAATGAGCTACCTGACCAGGGCAAGTTGGATATTTACCTTATACTTTATATCAATAAGAAAAATAGGCTAACTGGCTTAAAGTAGATAATATAAAATATAAATCTCTATAAAAAGAGGTAAATAATTATAATAAATAGAAAAGCCCTTTTCCAACACAAAGCAATTTTGTTAAAAGGAAAATATTTATAAAAGTTACAGACTAAACCACACAAACTATACTTTCAAATCCATTAAAGATACCATCAATTGACTAACAAGTAAATGTTTTTCACAGGCAGCTTACATAGAATAGAAATACATATTACCATTACTTTAAGAAAATCTATGCAATATTATAATCAGTTGAGACAAATTCACACATTGTTTTTTGACTATTGAATTGGTGAAGGATTTTAAAAACATCCTTCATGTGTGTAATGCTGTCCACATTCATATATAGTAGGTAGGAATGTGGCTATTTATAATTTTTTTCTTTAAAGTTTGTAGTATGTATCAAAAATATTAAATTGTACATGCTTATGACGTGATATTTCAAGGACTCTATCATTAAGTAATAAGCAACCCTATGATGGCATTTATATTCCTTTCATTGTACTTCCTTATCTAGTAATAAATAAATAGGTATCCAAAATAGTGAGGTAAAGAATTAATTTTGGTAGTCAGATGAACCACTGCAAGATCCCTGAGAACAAGAGTTTGTATCACCTGTGTCTAGAATGGCAGCCTGAGCAAATATGACACAAATAAGTATTTGTTGAATGAGTGAATTGGAATAATATGAAAACATTGATATCCTTGCTTGTGATAGTTTATGAGGATTATAATTAAAACATAAAGCTATGTGAAAATATGATAAAAGTTTCTATATACAGTGAGATTTCAGGCTTTAAAATATGTTATTTTCACTTAAATAAAATTATATATAGGAATCAATAAAATTGCTAAATATTAAGGTGATGTTACAGTTTGTTATATATTTTTATGCTTCCCTCTGTTTTCTAGTTTTTCTATTACAATACAATATGCATGTATTATTGTTACTGTACAAAAAATGCAAGTATAAGCATTTGAGATTTTAGATTAGCAATGAGCCAAACAAACATAACTGTTCGAAGAGAAATACTGTGAGTGCTGTGAGGGCTGGGTCTACTTTTCTCTCGCAACACCTTAGCATGCTTTTTGACTCAGAGTATTGGATCCGTATTTATACATTCAATGATTAAACCAGTTTTGATTAAGATGGCTGTATTTAGAACAGAATAAGTTGAAAATATCTTATAATGACTTCAGTATTTTGTTCAACTCTGATTAAATTAGAGATAATCTAATATTGACCTTATTTTCATCATTCTATCAAATGTTAGGTCAATTAATTTTTTCTAATCTTGAATTATTCTCAAATTTGACCTTGATATGTTTTATGATTAACAAATAGGCTTCTCCATGAGGAGTGGTTTTAATTTTTTCATTAGCAGGAACTCTTTGGGTCTTCTCCATTGCTTGGTATAACAGTGTTTTTCTTTTTTAAAATTTTAATTAATTTTTGCAGATTTTTTGTTGATTATGCTATTATAGTTGTCCCAATATTTCCTCCTTTGCGCCTCTCTGCCCCCCTCTGCCTACCACTCCCTCAGGCAATCCCCAGAGCATTGCTCATGTTCATGGGTCATGCATGTAAGTTCTTTGAATTCTCCATTTTCTATACTGTATTTTATATCCCCATTGCTATTGTATAACTACTTATTTGTACTTCTTAATCCCCTCACCTCTTCACCCATTCCCCTACAATCCCCCCTCATCTGGAAATCATCAAAACATTCTCCGTATCCATGACTGTGTCTCTGTCCTTCTTCTTTATTTTCATTTTTTATATTTAATTATTGTTCAAGTACAGTTTTCTGTCTTTTACTCCCATCCCAGCCCGCCCCCCGTGCTCCCAACCTCCTTCCTATTTCCACCCCCCCTTAGTTTTTGTCCATGTGTCCTTTATACTAGTTCCTGTAAATCCTTCCCTTTTCCCCCCTGAAATCCCCTCCCCTCTCCCCTCTGGTCACTGTCCCCCTGTCCTCTATTTCAGTGTCTTTGTTTTTATTTTGCTTGCTTGTTTGTTTTGTTGTTTAGCTCTGTCCTTCTTGTTAGCTTAGTTTGTCTTTTAGATTCAATTGTTGATAGATATGCATTTCTTGCAATTTTATTGTTCATAGTTTGATCTTCCTCTTTTTCTTAAATAAGTCCTTCTAATATATCATATAATAGTGGTTTTGTAATATGAACTCTTTCAGTTTTTCCTTGTCTGGGAAGTTCTTCATCTGCCCTTTGATTGTAAGTGACATCTTTGCTAGGTAGAGCAATCTTGCTCTAGGTCCCTGCTGTTCATCACTTTGAATACTTCTTGCCAATCCCTTCTAGCCTTTGAGAAATCAGCAGCTGACAGACTTATGGGAACCCCTCTGTAACTAACTTCTTTTTTTCTCTCTGATTCCCTTATCTTTAACCTTTGGCATTTTAATTATGTTATGTCTTGGAGTGGACCACTTTGCATCCATCTTGTTTGAGACTCTCTGTGCTTCCTGGACTTGCATGCCTATTTCCTTCACCAAATTAGGGAAGTTTTCTTTCATTGTTATTATTATTTCATTTCATTTCATTTCATTTTGTGTTTATCAGCCACAGTGATTTATTGAGCGCTTTAATAGTACATGTGTACATCAACTGATCCACAGTCAAAAGGGGCAGGTCCCTAACAAATTTATAGGCACTTTAACTAAATCCAAATACTTATTATTTTTTTAATTCCAACAGTCTTCTGTGTGGGGGACAGAAGGCTAGTGATAAACAGAATGTCAGTAATGCACAGTGATTCTGCTTGAAGCTCTTGCACAAAAACTTGTTCCCAGTAGCATGCACCCACCTATAAAGACTTCAGTCAAAAAAATTAACCATAAGCACTACATTTAAGTATAAATGAGATATAATTCTGAATTTGTGTTTCCCTAAACATCATATAAAAGAAAGGAAATTGAAATAAAACCACAAAAATGACACAGGAACACAAAGCTTTGTAAGAAAGCTCTTATTATTAAAGATCCAACATTGTTTGCTCTGAAAACAAGTTCCCATCTACAATGATGCGGAAAAAAAAGAACCCAGATCTTTCAAATTAATAGAAATTAAAAAGAAAATAAATGGGGTGAGGGGCTTGAGGGAGGAGGAGCAAAGGAAAAGAAAGAAGAGGAAAGAGGAAGAAGAGAGAGAGAAGGATGATATACCATTGCAAAATGGTTCAAATCGTGATAAAAATAAGAAAATAAAAACCGAGGTCCAGAGGGCTGGGTAGATCTATTGATGCTCTCAGTGAATGTGCTTGCACAGGTCCGGTGGGGGCGGCAGGTGCAGGTCCCTAAATGGTGTGCTGCTTGGTCCACTCTCTGGCCATTTGGTCATGCTCCGCTCTGTTGGTCATGAACTGTGTGGTGATGCTGCCCACCAGAGGGTCAGCAGGGCTGTAATCTGTGAGAAGGGAGCAGATGGAGAGGAGGACTTTAGAAATGGTCAGAGCTGGCCTTCAGTTATCCTTCAGGATGTCCACAGATCACACCTTGGCTGTTAATATTACGATGATAGATTCTCGTTTGGAGGGCAACCTTAGAGAATTTAAATGGATAGTCTGGTGAAAAGGTAATGTTACAGAAGAACATCCATGCTTCATAGACAGTTCCTGGGGGTCCCAATATAGTTGACCTCCATTCATAAATGTTGTCTCCTTTGGGTCCAGCACTGCAGGTGGGAGGAGGATCCAATGTAATTTCTGCAAGTTCCCTCTGAATTCATTTAGCACTAATTGACAATTTAGCAGCTGTTTCTGAATATTTTCCCATCCTTTTCTGGGGGGGAGTGGCCTGAACTTGTTCTCTTTCTGGTTCTTGTTGAACACTTTTATGTTGGTCTCCATCAGAACCTCCTCCACTAGTGTCTGGACTGTCATCAACTCTCTGTGCCTCAGTGGACATTTTAGATTCTTCAGTGCCACTGCCCCCTCATTGTTTTTTCAAATAGATTTCCAATTTCTTGCTCTTTCTCTTCTCCTCTGGTACCTCTATGATGCAAATGTTGGACTGCTTAAAGTTGTCCTAAAAGCTGCTTACACTTTCCTCGTTTTCTTGGGTTCTTTTTTCTTCTTGTCATTCTGATTGGTTGTTTTTTGCTCCCCTCTGTTCCAAACTATTGATTTGATTCTCAGCTTCATTCACTCTACTGTTGTTTCCCTGTAAATTATTCCTTATTTAAGTTAGTGTATCCTTTGTTTCTGACTGCATCTTTTTTATGCTATTGAGATCCTCACTAAGTTCCTTGAGCATCCTTATAACCAGAGTTTTGATTTCTGTATCTGACAGATTGCTTATCTCCCTTTTATTTAGTTCTAATTCTAGAGTTTTGATCTGTTCTTTCATTTATGCCTCATTTCTTTGTCTCCTCATGTTGGCAGCCTTCCTGCGTTTGTTTCTATGTGTTAGGCTGAGCTGCTCTGACTCCATGTCTTGGTAGCATGGCCTAATGTAGTAGGTGTCCTGTAGGCTCCAGTGGCATAGCTTTTCCTATCAGCCATGCTGTATACTCGAGGTGCATCTTTCTTGTGGGCTGAGTTTACACTCATCTGGTAGTTGAACCTCAGATTATGTTGGCAGATCAATGGGAGGGATTTAACCAGGCCAGTGAGCTGCAAGGATTGGCTGTGACCACTGACCACCAACCTCCTCTCTCTGTAGAGGATCAGTTGTGCAGGGGGAGGGTGGTGGTGCTGTGCTGGGGTCTGTAACTGTCCACTGGGTTTGCTGGCTCTGGGTTTCCCGGGCGGTACATGCCAAGGTCTGCCCCACCTGTGTTCTGCCCAGGTCCACCCTGCAAGAGCTAAAAAGCCATCAGCAGATGACTACTACTTGTGTTGGGCTTGGAGATTCCTAGCTGTGAATCTAGGCTGTCTGCTTCTAGTGCCTGGCCTGGGGCCACTTAGTAAGAATTATGACAGCTGAGGGCTTAGTGAGGCTTGCTGTTGCTTGTTTGATAGGATTTAGGAAGTTGTCAAGCGGGAACCAAGACCAGCCTTTCATACGGAAAGGTCATGGTTAACTGTTTGGGTGTGCCCATTAGTTGGATGGGAAGGAGTTTCAGGGGATCTCCAGGGCAGGACAAACAGTATTATCCAGGTTGGTGTAGTCTCTAATATGTCACCCGCCTGCTGACTCTGTGGCTCTGTGTGGGGAGGGCTCAGAAAAGGGACAGTGACCTTTGCCTACCTTTCTGTTTGGGAGAAAGCTGTCCCCCAACTGCCACCTTGGTGTCAGAGACTTCGGTTCCTCCCTATATGCCACTAGTGCCTTTTAAGCTGTTATCCTGGTGCTGGAGCTAAGATGTGTGAATCTGAGTAAGTCTGTGTGTGAGTTCTTTCAGAGGAACTGCTTGGGACTCCAAATGTTTCTTACAATGGCTTAATCCCCATGGGTTTTTGCTGCCAGAAGTTATGAGGACTTATCTTCCTGGCACTAGAACACACGGGAACCCTGGGCTGGGTGGGCTAATGTGGGGCTGGGACTCCTCACTCTCAAGATATCCCTCCTGAATTTACCTTGAAAGTAGGTATCATGCATGGATGTGGAGCCAGCCCATTCTGCATCTCTGCCCCTTCTACCAGTCTGGATGGATGTGGTTTCTTTAATTCCATCATTGTCAGACTTCTATGCAACTTGATTTCTGATGGTTCTGAGTGATGGCTGCTGTATATTTTAGTTGTAATTTTAATGTGGTTGTGTGAGGAAGCAAGCCGTGTTTACCTATGTTGCCATCTTGGGTGTAAGACTCAACAACATTTTTCTATTATAGTAATCATCACATCTGTCTGTTAATCACTGACATCTATGTATCTCTCCATATATACTTTTTGACCTTGTCACAGCCTGTGATCTCCATTCTAAAGGAGACTACATATTATTTACTTTCTTTTTTCTTTTTTAAAAAATTCATTTATTTATCTTTAGAGGGGAAGGGAAGGAGAGAGGAAGAGAAACATCAATGTATGGTTGCTTCTTGTGCATCCCCTGCCAGGAACTGGCCCCTGCTGGGAACTGGACTGCAACCCAGGCATGTGCCCTGACTGGGAATCGAACTGCGATTGTCTGGTTCGCAGGCCCGCACTCAATCCACTGTGCTACAACAGCCAGGCTATTATTTACTTTCTTATTCAATATTTTAACACAGTTTTTAGCACACAACAGGCAATTCATGTTTGTTGTGCTTTTAAAAAAGATTTTATTCATTTATATTTGAAGAAAGGGGGAGGGAGAGAGAAAGAGAGGGAAAGAAACAACCAGTGTGTGGTTGCCTCTCACATGCCCCCTTCTGGGGACCTGGCCTGCATTCCAGGCATGTGCCCTGATTGGGTATCGAATCAGCGACCCTTTGCTTCACAAGCTGACACTCCATTCACTGAGCCACGCAAGCCAGAGCAGTTTGCTGTTTTTTAAATTTATTTTTTAAAAAATTTTCAATGGCAGTTTACATTCAATATTATTCCGCATTAGTTTCAGGTGTATCACAAGGAGTTAGATGATTATATACTTTATAAAGTGGTTTCTCTGATATTTCAAGTACCCACGTGACCCCATAGTTAATATGATATTATTGACTCTATTCTGTACTCTGGACTTTACATCCTTGTGACTGTCTGTATCTATCAGTTTGTGCTTTTTAGTCCCTTTTCCTTTTACACCCAGGCCCTACTACTCCACCCCCCAGCAACCATTAGCCTATTCTTTGTGTCCATGAGTCTTTGTTTGCTTGTTTACTTTGTGCTATAGATTTGTTCTATAGATATGTGAAATTATATGTGTTGTTTTTATCACTACACAGCAACCAGTGTTTTATTAATCTATCAACAAATTCTATCAGTAACTCATATCCTTAACATAATATTAATAATTTCATATATTATATGATTCTGTAAAGGACATACTGATATGCATGAAAGATTAGTAAACAATACAGGAGTGAATAAGTGTTAAATGGTGTGGGATGGACAGTAGATGCCACTGAAGTCAGGAGAAATTGTGGGCAGTGAGGCTGGGGCTCGGCAGGCTGGCGTCGGAATGTAGGCAATGAAAAGTGTAATTTGAAATCTATTGTACTGTCTGAGTTCCAAAAGTTATGACAGTTTAGGATATTGATCTGTTTAAAAAATCAAGTATCTTGTTCAATTTTGAAAGTTAAATATTAATTAGGGTTCACAACTTTCCTTTTAGTGGATATTTAGATAGTAAAGTGTTCATTACATCATTAGTGTTGAATTTTAATCAATATTTCAGTAACTGTATGTGAATTATCTGATGAAATGTTAATGAAGCATTACTTTCTTGCAGTCTTCTTTCATAGCATAGTTTATATTGAAAGTCTAGTACCAATGGCAAAAACTGGGGAGTAAAATATGCTCTCTTGTAGTTCCCTACCCCAGGTGGTAAATTGCCTCCTCCAGGGATCCTTGAGCTTACCTGTGGACTGTGTCTGGTATACTTCCTCAGAATCTCAAAGTGACCCACATTTCAAATACCTTTTTTTCATACACCTGGATAAATGGAAAACATGGAAAACATTTGTTTCCTCTGTAACTGCATGCTTCATTTTTGATTGACAATTTATATTAATATAGGAAGTTATTTCCATGAACAGCACCCTGTTCTGCAATCAGGACCTGTCAGTGTTTCAGTGCAGATGTACTAGGGGCCATTAGTGACTTGCAAGTGAACCTACTACAAATGATGAGACTTTGAAGTCGGGTAATGTTCAACCTATTTTAAATGTTGGAAATAGGTAAAGCTGTGTGTATGAAATGTGGCTGAACTCTTTTCTTTAGACTGTCCAGGGATAGGGCTTATGGTAGATTTTATTTTATTTTTTGTCTCCTGTTATTTTATAATGGGTCAGAGGTTATTTAGGCCTCATATGCATATTTCTGAAAGGGCAGCACAGATTGAAAAAATGTCACTGCATTAATGTGTGCCGTTCTTGGCTTCCTTGGCTATGCCGCCTTGTCACAATTATTGCCAAAGCAATGCCATTGTGTGTCCTGTGATTCTCGGCCCATGGAATTTAGGCCAACCCATTTCCATGTTCTTAAGGTAATTATGTCCCACCAAATGTCAGCTAAATGACTTTGACATTCAAGATTCTTAACAGCTTTTGAACACCATGTTATCTGTGCTATTTGTAAGTCATATTCATGCAAATCCCCAGCTTCAGACATATTACACCATCCCATCTGCTAAGAAGGTTTCCACTACTTCCGCCTTTGAATTGTAGCTAGCTAGCAAGGCTATATACCTTTTGAAGATGTGCTTAAGGTATTTACTGTCTCTGTAATTCTACTAGCAGTAGTATGTTCTGACCCATTCCAAGTAAGAAAAGTATATGTGTGTGTGTGTATATATGTGAAAAATCTTCCTTTGAAAATAGCAATTGTTATCTTGTGAACATACACTACTATTTTTTCTTTGAGCAGTAACAATAACTTGGCCAGATTACTTTTTGGCTAAGTTTATCTTTGGTTTATTTGTAAAACAAATAAAATATGTAGCCAGCAAAATCTCAATGAAAGAAAAATGTGGGGAGATATGTCAAAACAGAGGGATCAATACCTTGTATTCTTATATGATGTAGCTAAAGTAAGAGTCTCTGACTGGAAGATTCTCTCTTTTTTTTCTCTCAAAAACATAAATGCACACACACACACACACACACACAAGAATTAGTAAAATTATGTGATATACCAGGCAAACTGTGGTTGTCATAAAATCTCTCTGCTGGGTATTTTTAAAAGCCAACTTTGAAAATGATTTTTTAAAGAGAAGTTATCGAATGGTATAAAAAGTGACCCACCAACACAGTATCATGTTCTGGGTGGCTACCCCCTTGGGAATAGCTCTTTATTTCATAGCACAATTACAGACCCCTCAACTCTTTTATCAGCGATGTGAATTCATGTTTGATTAGATGACCTCTCCAGTCATTCCAGAAGAAAATCATTTCTCATCCTAAAATGAATATATTCCTGATGCTACTCACCCGAGAAATATACTTCATAGAACTGCTCATGTGAACAGCAGTTTAATCACAAATCAATGCTAGTAATTTTGTGTCTGTCCCTGGGAATTACAATTTAAGGCTCATACTGGAATCGTGCCATTTACTTCTGATTAGGAAATACAAGGGCCTTTGCTATGCCTATTTCAGCTACTTTCCATGCTAATTGCCTAGCTCTTTTAGATGTAAGCTTCCCTTACTCCAGACCCATGCAAAGAAAACATTGTTTACGCTGCACAACCTAGAATTAATTATAATAGAAACAGATAGAATATTAGTAATGACTTGAGAACATTAGTCCCTTACAATTCACTTAAAATGACTGAAATGTCTAATTGAATTAGACTTTCACTATTCCTGTTTGCAAATATTTTCTATCATATATTTTAGCTATTATTGTTTACCCATATTTATTTAAAACAAGGTAAAAAAAAACAAGTGTTTTCCCCTGGATATCATTGCATTGCAATAATCAAAACAGATCACCCTGGCTCTCCTTTAAATGGAAGCTTAACATGTAAAGCCTTTGTTATTTGACCTCTGGCACAGAATTCTCTTACACCCTACAAATCATACTTTACGATGAATACATATTATTTAAAAAATACATACCATAGTGCACTCCAGAGAGAATTTCATTATAGAATGGAAGAAGTGTAAAGTTAGTTTGTACGTTTTGGTTGGAAGGGAAGAAAAATAGTATTTTTACAACATGCTATTTCCTGGCAGTGTATTAGGTTATATGTTTGTAATAAATGCCATCACATTTATTTCTCGCAATCACATTTTATGTTTATTGTTGTATGTATATTACATGTCAGGCAATGAGTTAAACACTGCTGGGAGAACAATAAGTAGTATCCTAGGATCCGGTGCTCTAGTCTCCTTTGGTGAGTGATTAATTGAAAACATGCATGTAAACTACTGTTAGCAATACAGGGTGAAAGGCTGTGTAAGGACTGTCTGTATAAGAGACAATGGTGGTTCTGAACATTGTTTGCTTCTGTTACCCAATCCCCTTAGCTTTAAAAAAATTAATATAAATTAAATACAGTAAAGATCCTAACTCTCAAGAGCACAACTTGTGACATTTTTTCAAATGTATTCTACCTATGTAACAACTGCCGAAAGCCACATACAGAACATTTTCAACAGACCCTGGAGGCTCCCACTTGCCTCCTTTCAGTCATTGCACCTCTTCAGGTCAAGACTGCTCTGTGCTAACTCTTTCACTCAGCATGTTTTTGAGATCCCTACATGTCGCTTTATGTCTCAGAAGTTGTATTCCTTGTTATGTCTATATAATAAATAATTGTGTACATATATCACACTTTATTTGTTGTTCAACTTTAAATGGACATTTGTATTGTTTTCATATTTGTGCTATTAAAATACACTACTATGAATGAATATTTTATGTATTATTTGATACATAGAAGTATTCATTTTTCTTGGGTATA
Organism: Sturnira hondurensis; assembly: GCF_014824575.4. Classification (NCBI taxonomy): domain Eukaryota; kingdom Metazoa; phylum Chordata; class Mammalia; order Chiroptera; family Phyllostomidae; genus Sturnira; species Sturnira hondurensis. The sequence continues at coordinate 774,096 of NW_028074443.1, read as the reverse complement.
TACTTCAAAGTGGAGTTGCTTGGTCATAGATTGTGTGCATACACAGGGTTAGTAGTTATTGCCGAACTGTTTCCCTAGGAGATTGTACAAATTTGGACTCACATCAGCAATGGAAAGGATTTATCATTTGCTATATACCTTCTATTTATTAGGTCTTTAATTTTTCTCAGCTATATATGTAATTTTTAGTTTAATGACCTTTATATCTTAATATCTGTAATATCTTAATATCTTTCATTACTTTTATTTATTTACATTTTATATTTAATCATGAAATTTTAAATGGCATTTTAAATTTTCTTTTTTATGTTTTTTGTGTTTAGTAATAGAAATGCAATTTATGTTATATATATGCTGACCTAGAATTCAGTCACTTTACTAAATCCCCATATTAATTCTAGTGGTATTTTTTGTAGATTCTTTTCTAATTTTCTATGTAAACAATAAGGTCAATTTTAGTTCTTGCTTGCAATCTCTTTATCTTTTATTTATTTTTCTAGCCTTACTGCATGAATAAAGCCCTCCAACACAAGGTTGACTAGAAGTGGTTATATAAGGTAACTTCATCCTGTTCTTGAGTATAGGAGGAAACATTGAACATTTTACCAATGATTATAATATTACTTGCAGATTTTTTAGTAGATATCCTAGATGAAATTAAGAGTATTCCCTTCTAGTACTAATTTGCTGAGACTTTTTAATGATCGTGGAGAGTGAATCTTTTTGAACCTCTGAAAATCATCATGTAATTTTTATCTTCATTCTCTTAAAGTGGTGAATTACAATAATTTATTTTGTAATGCTAACCCAACTTTGCACTTATGGATTAAACTCATTATGCATTACATTTATTACATATGACTGGATTTCTTCTGCTAACATTTTTAGTTTTTTTTGTCTATGTTCATATGAGATGTTTATCTGTTATTTTTGCTTAATATCTCTATGAGAGTTTGTGTTAATATTACCATAGTTAGTAAATGGGCTGCAAAGGGTGCCCTCTGTTTCTGTTGTCTGGAGGAGTTTCTGGGATATGGTAATAAATTAACATATTAACATATTAAATATCATTTAAAACTCACTGGTGAAACAAACTGGGGCTTGGGTTTTTCCTGTGGGGACATTTTAAATTATAAATTGAGTTTCTTTAAAAGGTATGGTATTATTTGGATTTCTATTTATACTTTGTCACTTTTGAAAGTTGTGTTTTGGATTGGTGTTTTGGGGTTCTTAGGATATAATCCCAGCAGTGGAATTTCTGGGTCAAAAGGCAGGTCCATTTTTAGTTTTCTTAGAAAATTCCATACTATTTTCCACAGTGGTTGTACCAGTCTGCAATCCCACCAACAGTGAACTAGGGTCCCCTTTTCCCCACAACCCCTCCAACATTTGTTGTTTGTTGCTTTGTTTATGATGGCCATTCTGACCAGTGTAAGGTGGAATCTCATTGTGGTTTTCATTTGCATCTCTCTGATAGCTAGCGATATCAAGCATCTTTTCATGTGTCTCTGGATCCTCTGTATGTCCTCCTTGGTGAAGTGTCTGTTCAAGTCCTTTGCCCATTTTTTTTAATTGGGTTGCTTGTCTTCTTAGAGTGGAGTAGAGTAAGTTCTTTGTATATTTTGGAGATCAAACCTTTGTCTGAGGTATCATTGGCAAATATGTTTTCCCAAACAGTTGGTTCTCTTATCTTAATGCTATTTTCTTTAGCTGTGCAGAAGCTTTATATTTTGATGAGATCCCATTTGTTTATTCTTTCCTTTATATTCCTTGCTCTAGGGGACATATTGGTAAAAATGTTGCTGCGTGAAATATCTGATATTTTCCTGCCAATGTTCTCCTCTAGGGCTTTAATGGTTTCACGGCTTGTATTTAAGTCTTTTATCCACCTTGAATTTATT